>NC_141056.1:22357416-22404916 GCF_041138505.1 Cibotium barometz
AGATACAAGATCACGAACACTGTTAGGACACATAGTGTCAGCCCAAGGATTGGCCATAGATCCTGCTAAAGTCAAGGCCATATCCAGAATGTCTACTCCTCAGAATATTAAGAAACTAGAGAGGTTCCTTGGTAAGGTTAAGTGGCATGCTAGATTTTTAAAATATTTAGCGCATGTGGCTAACCCATTGTATGCACTTACTGAGGAAGATGCAAAGTATGAATGAAATCTAGAGTGTCAAAAAGCATTCCAATGGCTAAAGAGAATGGTGTCAACTGCACTAGTGGTAACCACCCCAGACTAGAATGAAATATTCCATGTATATGTAGATGCTTTAGACAAGCAGTGGGCAGTGCACTGATGTAGGAGAAGCAAGAGGGGTATATGAAACCCATTCATTATGCTAGCAAAACTCTCACAAGGGCAGGAAGGAACTACAACATAACAAAGGCGGGAAGCTCTCTCAATGATTTATACTGTGACCAAGTTCCGACACTACCTCTTGGAAACAAATTTGTTTTCCAAGTGGACCATCAAGCCCTGATTTATCTGGTGAACAAAGCCTTATTGGTGGGGAAGATGGCAAGGTGGATGCTTCTACTGCAAGAGTTTGAGTCACAATCCAGCTCACGCTCGGAAAAGAGTGCGGTAGTAGCGGACTTTTTGTCCAAAACTAGATTTTGAAGGACTTGCTCTAGATGAAGTGGATGACCAACTCCTAGACACCAACCTATTCAATGTAGCAATTGTAGAAGTGGAAGAGAATTGGTATTATGACATGATGCAGTTTCTAGAGGATGGAACATTCGAGGAAGGTTACACTATTGACAGAAAGAAAAGGATTACCTTACTTCACTATGATTGTTGGGTAGCTTTACAAAAGAGGCATAGACTAGATCCTACGCAGGTGTGTCCTGGACCATAAGGAGCAAGTAGTATTAAGAGAAGCACGTTGTGGCATTACCGAAGGACACATGGGCAGAGAAATCATAGCCCGAAAAATTTTACAAGCAAGCCTATGGTGGCCCAACAATCATGAGGGATGCCAACAGCGAGACGCAAAGCAATGTGATGTCTGGCACAGCGGCGGGCGAATGGGTCAACTCATTTTCCATTTCGCCCATACTACCGCTGTTTCTATTCATGAAGTGGGTATTGGATTTTGTTGGACCAATCAAGCCGCCCATGAAAGGTAGTAGGTGTGAATACATCATTGTGGCAAAACTGATTATTTCACCAAATGGCCGAAAGCTAAAGCTATCAAGAGAAACTCCACAGAAGAGGTGGTGAAGTTTCTCTTCAAGGACATTATTACTAGGCATGGATTGATGGTGGAAATAGTCAGTGACCAGGGCACCCATTTCATGGAACAAGGTGATGAAAGTGTTGATGGAAAAATACCTAATCAATCACAAGAAGTCCTCAACCTATTACCCATAGTGTAACGGCCAGGTGGAATCTACCAACAAGGTTCTGACCAAAATACTGAAGAAGATTATAAACACCAACAAAAATGATTGGGACTAGAAGCTAGACGCAACCCTATGGGCATTCCGCACATCATACAAAGTCTCAACGGGGAAAACATCATTCAAGTTAGTCTATGACCTGGAGGAAGTAATGCCCATGGAATTTGTGGTACCTAGTTTAAGAGTGGCAATCAAGAAAAGCTACTAATGGAAGAATTGCAGGAGCATAGAATATAGGAGCTCCTAGCCTTAGAGGAAGAAAGATAACTTAGCTCTCTATAGGTGGTGATAGTACAATGGAGAAGAAAAGCCTGGATTGATAGGCATCTCAAGCACAAAATTTTTAAGTAAGGAGACCTGGTATTAGTCTACAACTCCAAGTTGGGATCGCACCTTGGAAAATTCAAAATCTGGTGGATATAGGACCATTCATGGTGAAAAACCTGGTTAGCCAGAATGCCTTTACATTAGAAAGCTCGGATGGTAGACCTTTTTCACAAACAGTGAATGGCTTCAGGATGAGAAATACATGGGCCAATCGGCGGTAGTCACATCAGAAGAAGTACAAATAGAGGACAAGGTCCAGAGCTTCCACTGTTGTATGATCTCACTAGCAGATAATGACGTGGAAAATCCATGAAGCAACAAAGCCACGAAAGAATTTCGCAAGGGTGCCCAGTCCGCAAAAGATTGCAATTTCGCAACCAAACAAGGCTAGGTTAACAAAGAAGCAAGCAACTAAGTGTACGCCACCAGATCCACGTCAGCAATGCAAATGGCCCACGATGGGGCTTTTATATCTCGACTGAGTTATGGTTAGGGTTTTAAAGCAAGGAACACGTGTCACTCCACGATTGGTTTGGTATAACACGTGTGTCAAACATGGGTTGGCACCCACGTAGCTCAGTCGAGCTACATGGAAAATTGAATATTTAAGTTTTTTTTTTGGATTTTTTCTTCCCTTTGTAACGTCGTCAAGCTGGACACATGTCTATACTCAATTTGGTTTCCACGCAACTCGGTCAGAGTTACGTGGAAAATTAAAAATTGATTTTTTTCTCTCCTTTGTAACATCATTGAGCTTTACACGTGTTAATCCTATCCACGTAACTCGGTCGAGTTACGTGAAAATTTGAAAATTCTTTTTGAGCAATTGTTTTTTTTTCGTTCACAACATCGAAATAAAAAAATACGTGTCCATACTTGGTTGGGTATCCACGGAACTTGGTCGAGTTATAGGAAAATTTAAAAATTGATTTTTTCTGTCTTTCGCAGTGTCGTCGAGCTTTACACTTGTTCATCATCAGTTGGGTATCCACATAACTCGGTTGAGTTATGTGGAAAATTAAAAAAATATTTTTTTTCTTCGCAACATCAAAATAAAGAAACACGTGTCCATACTCGATTGGGTGTCCACGTAATTCGGTTGAGTTACATGGAAATATTAAAAAAATAATTTTATCCTACGCAAAGTAGTTAAATTGCACACATGTGCATTTATGGTTGGGTATCCTCGTTAACTGGATTGAGTTACGTGAGATTTTATTTTATTTTTTGGGAATTTTTTTCTTTATTTACAGTCATCAAGGTGCATGCTTGATGTACATGAATGCCATGGTGTATGTATTTAACTCAATCGAGTTACATATTGGACATCCACGTATGCAACTTATAACTTGGTCGAGTTTCATGTTGGATGTCTAATAGGTAAATCGATCGATATACATGGCACACACGTGGATGTCAACCATGAAACTTGACCGAGTTACATGGATGTCCACCTCATACCTCGATCGATCATACGTAGATGCCCACTATATAACTCGACCAATTTGCAAAGTACCTTGTAGATGTCCACCACATAACTCGATTAAGTTACTTGGCCATTGGAATTATCCTAGGTAGGAGGTTTGATAACTCGGTCGAGTTACCTCCTGAGTTTGTATTAACTACCCCTTGGGATGCTATGATTGGATGTATAACTCGATTAAGCTACCTCAAGGTTGTACAATCTGCACGACATGATCCCAAAGTGAGGACCCTTACGGTACAACCACCCCTTATTCTATCTTTTCCTCCCTCTTTTTATGGATTTGGGTCAACATACTATGCCAGGGGATCTATAATAAAATTTTAATTTTCTTCCATTGATATACCCATGGGTTTTAATACCATCTAGGGTCTCAATTTATGGCCGACCCTTATGGAGTAATCTCAGTGATTCAAAAAGGTTCCAATCCCATGAGTTTTAACGTTTTCACTTATTACTCCCGATTCCATATATAACAGTATTAGGTTTCCCTCAAGCTCCTTGTTACATTCCCGTAACGCCGCTACGGGCATTACCACAAGAGGGGACGACCTCTGGCCCACCACCCAGCCATAGAGGAAAATGAGGATTGCCCCTCATCCCCCAGGCTATATAGTGTGTGGCCTGCCGTCCACACTAGCCTGGCCGCCCATGACTCCGCATGGGCGTTCTCTCCCACTGAACCTCGGACATGGCCATCCGGTCTGCCGTCAGTCTCACAGGCATTACAGCCTACGTGACACTCCTTGTCCTTGACGTTTTGAGGTCAAATCATTTTTCACATTGGAGATTTTCCATCATCAACCCATGAATGGTGATTAGTCTGGTTTCTTCCAACACTTTGTGCCAGTGCCTTCTTAAGTTTATTATATGCTTTGCTCATATTTCTTAGTCCATTCAAAGACTTCTATAAGTCTTCTATATAATACTTTATGTGAAAAAGACAGATAGAGGGATCATGCTATTAGTCATCTATGTGGATGACTTGATTATCAGTGGTGATAGGCTATGTAGAAATGGGTAATGATACTGCGCATCCCATTGTGCAAGTGCCATTGTCTATGTAGGATGGCAAAATGAAGTACTTGCGTAGTTCATGTTCCAAATATTACAAAGAACCTGGTTTTCACTGAACAGATGGTTGAGCAGGGTCTATAAGTGAGGTTTAATCCTCAAGGATGCTTTGTGGAAGACTTCAAAAATCAGTGTCACTTGGTTGCAAAGGGTAACAAAAATAGTAGGATGTTTACCTTGGATGTGAACATGCCTGAAGTAAAGGCAGTCATGTTTGCGCATGGAACATGTGTTATTGCAGATATTGACATATGGCACAAGCACATTGGTCATGTGAATGTACATTGATTGAAGTCTGCACGCCCAAAATATTGTTGCAGGTTTGCCAAAGTTTAAGGTTTATGGTATGCACAAAGTATGTGAAGCATGCCAGCTTGGTAAGTAGGCCAAACATGCTTTTCCACATGAAAAACATGTTAGTGCAAGGCCATTAGATGTCATACATTCAGATGTCAAACATTCAGATGTATAGGGACCGACTAAGACTGCAACAATTGTAGGTTGCAGGTATTATGTTACATTCATTGATGACCACACTAGGAAAGTGTGGGTTTACTTCATGAAGGAGAAAAGTGAGATGTTTGCTCACTTTCAGAGATTTAAAGCCTTGGTCGAGAAGGAAAAAGGCAAGCAAATAAAATACTTGAGATCAAATGGTGGGGGAGAATATTTCTCCAATGACTTCAGCGATTTCCTAAAGAAGCAGGGAATCAAGAGACAATTTACATGCAGGTACACTTCGCAAACATAATGGTATTGCAGAAAGAAAAAGTAGGCATATTGCAGAAGTGACATGTGCCTTGATGGTTGAAAAGAATATGCCACATTATTTTTGGGTAGAAGCAGTAGCAACTGTTGTGTACATTATGAATAGGACATCCATTGTAGCTTTTCATGGTATGACGCCTGAACCAAAGTTTACAGGCATAAGACCTAATGTGTCTCACTTGAAAGTGTTTGGGTGTATTGCATATGTGCATGTTCTTGATGAAGTGAGAACAAAGTTGGATCCAAAGGCAGAGAAATTCATCTTTATTGGTTATGTTATGGAGTAGAAAGGTTATAGATGTTATGACCCTACTACTCGTGAGATGCGAGTAAGCAGAGATGTTGTCTTTGATGAGATGAGTAGCTGGTATGCACCAGTAGTGAAGGTAACAGAAGATGTAGATGTAAAAAGTGCTGATGCTGCACCACAAGTGATCAGTGGACATGGAGAGTCCTCTAGCAGTGGATCCAATGTTAGCGCATGGTCAGGCAGGTTGAGGACATATGTAGATACACATGTATCACACAGAGGGAAGGAAAAGGTAGATCAACCTTTTGTGCCTGATCTGTCAGCATGTCACTCATATGTGGATGGTGCAGCGACTTTGAGCAGAGCCTTGATGAGGAGCTTGGCATCATTCCATTTGTGGTTACTCCTAGTGTAAGGAGAATGAGGGATGTTTTGAGGACACTTGGCAGTGATCTAAGTGTATGTAGGTCTATGAGGATTAGGTACCCTATTGTCAAGTTGAGATATGATGGATATATAGCCCATCATTATGCTTACATGGTTAAAGTAATATAAGAATTGGAGCCCACTTGTTTTGAGTAGGCATTTGGAAATAAGAAATGGGAAGATGCCATGAATGAGGAGATGGCAGCATTGGATTCAAATGCAATATGGGAGTTAGTGCCTTTGCCTAAGGAAAAGAAGGTAATTAGATGTATAAAGTCAAGCATAATGCTATTAGTCATCTATAAGGCTATTAGTCATCTATGTGGATGACTTAATTATCACTGGTGATTAGTGATGTTGACATATAGAATGTTAGGAGGCTTTTGAAGCAAAAGTTTGAGATGAAGGATTTGGGTGAGCTGTGATATTTTTTGAGCATAGATGTGGTGAGATCACCTTATGGCATTTTGTTATTGTAGAGGCAATATGGCTTGGACATGCTATCCAAGTATGGTATGACAGGCTGTAAGTCTATTTCAGTGTCATTAGAGCATAACACAAAGCTTTCTGCAGATACAGGTGAGCTTTTGGAAGACCCCACTATATACAGGCACATAGTGGGTAGCTTGATCTACATGACCATTACTAGGCCAAACTTGACTTATGTTGTTAGACTTGTGAGTCAGTTTATGCAGGCCCCTAGGAAGCCACACTTGGATGCGGCTAGACGGATTCTCAGGTATATAAAGTCCACAGTTGATTATGGATTTTTCTATGAGGCTGGTATAGAGATATAACTACATGGGTACACAAATGCTTGATTGGGATAGTAGTGTTGCAAACAAGAGATTTACTAGTGGTTTTATGTTCTCATTTGGGAGTGCTACTGTGAGTTGGAGTCCAACAGTTGCCTTGTCGAGTACAGAGGTAGAGCACAGGGGTGCTGCTACGACAACTTGTGAGGTAGTTTGGTTTCAGAAGCTACTTGGTGATATGGGTGAGCTCGTGGATATGGCAGTTGTCATTTATTGTGACAACATGAGTAGCATATAGTTGGTTAGTAATCTAGTATACCATGCTAGAACAAAGCACATTGAGGTGAATTATCACTTTATGAGGGAGAAGGTTCTAACAGGTAATGTAGATCTACTATATGCTAGCACCACAGAGGATCAGGTGGTTGACATCTTCACGAAGGCATTGGGCACAGAGAAGCTCCATAGGTTTAGGAGCTTCTTTGGAGTGCAGTGTGTGGAGTTGAGCTCGAGGGAAAGTGTTGATATATCGAGCTCAACTAGTGCTACCACCCAGGCGGACATTGATGACCGCCCTGGGTGATAGCTTCCACACTTATGTCACTAGTATGGTTGGTGTGATTATGGTTGATATGCCGCTAGTGGATGACAGGCTGTGTGACAACCACTTTGGAGTACTAGATTTATGGCATAGTTATGGAGCCAGTAGTTGGGTTCACACTATAGATCGACCACTTTGTATGTTGTAGGAGAGTACTTTCCCTTTATGTATGTACTCTTATCTTTTAGTTATATGTTGTTGTAGAGAAGAGAAGAAGACAGAAGAGAATTCAGCCATCTATCTCTTTCTTGTGTCTTGCACTTTCTTGTGTGTGTGTGTGTGTGTGTGTGTGTGTTTGCTTGCAAGGAACTCAAGCTCTCTCTCTCCCCCACATTCTCTTTAATATATATACATACATACATACATATGTACATACATACTTACATATATATATATACATACATAGATACACACACACACATACATACATACATACATACATACATACATATATATATATACATACATACATACACACGCATACATATATACATATACACACACACAACACACATATTTATACATATATGTATGCATATATATATATATATATTGATATGTATATATATATCTCTGTGTGTGTATGTGTGTACACATTTACATATATATCTTATACATACATGTGTGTGTGTGTATACATACATACATACATACATACATACATATATATATATATGTGTGTATACACACACACACACACACACACACACACATACATACATACATACGTGTGTGTGTGTATATATATAAACACTAGATGCTTCTTTGCCTTGTGTTTCTGATATGTTGATGCTGTTTGTATAGGTAAGCCTTCTTTTAGTAAACCAACTACACTTATGGATGATAACTCTAGTTTGAAATACAAGGGTTTAGCTTGATGATATGCAGAGACCAGTAATATTTGCATTGATCTTGTATATTTTGTGATATCAATTTATTCTTAGTTTATTATTATTTTTACCTTTACAATTAGACATTAGTTTTGCTAACTATAAGGTAAACACGATTCAACTTTTCATCCTCTTATTTTTAAACAATAGAATTAAACTCCCAAATTTTCTCGGGATCATTTATTGCCCCAAAAATGGGACAATTTGAAACAATATCATATACACATAAGTGATAATAACAAAATTAAAGGACACTTGGGACTTGATAGTTGTAAATTAAGGGAAAGATGTCCATGTTTGCAATTGTGGGCACTGTATGTGTGTATATATTGTCTTAGAGACCACCCCCATAACCCTCCACTTTTGGAGGTGTGAGGGGTGGTCAACCTATAATAGTACGTGTGTAGAGGGTAGCGGATGCTTAAAGCACTCTCCACACCTCTAGAGGACCTTGTCAGCCGATAAAAGCTGACAAGCTACCAGCTTTCCATTGGCTGCCCCGTAAACCTCCAAGACTAGAGGGTTATGGGGGCAATCTCTTTATCAGAACATTGGAGAGAACTTGCCTCACCTTTTCTTTCTTAATTTAAGTTGTCGTGCATGAGCTTTGCTATGTTGTTTGTCTCATTTGAATTCAAGTAAGAGAGAGTGTCATGCATTAGGTTTGCAATTTTGTGTGTTCGCTAAAAGCACTTGGAGTTACACACGAATGGCACGGTCGATTGCACAAGTAAAGCGTGGGGAGCCCCATGAAGCTCTTGAGCTCCTCCACCAGGCCAGTAAGCCCACCGCTAACGCATAACAGTCCGTCCTATCAACCCCACAGATCTCGTTACGATCAGAACCGGCCAGCTCCTCAAACTTCCCCATCCTCCAGTTATCGGAAGCGAGGGTTTTGGCATTGTCGAGGAGGTAATGTATGCTCCCATGCTCCAATTAAATGTCAATATTACAGAATTTTAATGTATACAAAGCCTACAGCGTGTTCTTTATCTGATGATGGGCTGCAGGTTGGAGAGCGTGTGGGTAAGTTCCGTCCCGGCCAGAGGGTTATACCGCTTGTATGGGTGGAGTATCGTCGAAATGGGCAAGGTTCATGGCAAGACTATGTTGAATTGAAGGAAGAGCAGGTTATAGCGGTTCCCGACAGTGTGAGCGACGAAGCGGCTGCCCAATTCTTGGTCAACCCATGGACTGTGTATGGCATGCTGGATGACCACGCCGTTCCCAAAGGAGAGTATCTTCTGCAGACAGCTGCAGCCTCCGTCCTTGGAAGGTCTCTCTCTCTCTCTCTCTCTCTCTCTCTCTCTCTCTCTTACACACACACACACACACACACACACACACACACACACACATCAATACACGTACTAATTAATGCTTCTTGATCCGTCTTGACAAACTCAGACAGCTCATCCAGCTCGCCAAGTATTGGGGTATCAAGACCATCAATATCGTACGGTGGGATGCGTGGAAAGACGAGCTCAAGGCTCTAAGTCATCAACTCGGAAACCGAAGGTCTGATTTGATTAGTTGCATATAAGCACACAATTTCCTGAGTTCGTATTAATGTTAAGCTTAGAAAACCCTAAACATGCTGATAATTAGCGTCTCCACTTGTGCAGACATAGTTGAGAGGGTGAAAGAAATCACAGGGGGCAAATTGGCATATGCTGCTGTGGATGCTGTCGGGGGTGTTCTCACGAAAGTAAGCTGTCGGTTGATGTATAATTGGTTGGCATTTGTTGCTGAAAACTGTAGGAATTATGCAACTTTAATTCTAAGAGCTACCTAACCCTAGTGTATATTACCACGTCTAGACTGTGGCAGCCACTGTAAGAGATGGTGGTAAGGTGTTCGTATACGGGTTGCTATCCGGCTGGGACATAACTGCCGTGAGTGCGGTGGACCTGATGAGGGGCGTGCAGTTTTGCTGGTGGATGCTTCTCAACTACGTCCCCACAGCTGCCAAGCAAGCCCATGTCGCAGCCGAGGTGATGAAGCTCTTTGAGGGGAAGGTTATCACACCCCTCTCCGGTAAGAGGTTCCCGTTGGAGGACTTCCTCACAGCCATCAAAGAATCGGAGAAACAAAGCCGAGGTGGAAAGGTTCTGCTTGTTAGCTAGGAAGGGCCCTCTTACATGGTCAGAGTCTTTACATAGCGTTTGCACACTCACTCCGGATTTGGTTATAAGAATGTTTCATATAATGCTACCACTCAAGAAATTTATGGAGAAAAATAAAGTTTATCTCACACCCACCAATGTTTCTGATAGTGCTATGGTGTTTTATAAGTTTCATTTGAAGGGCTATAAGTACAATACATCAAACGTTTAAGACACAGAAAATGTATGAGTCATGCTATTTGCAGGAACATAGTGGGGGATTTTGCGATGAATGGTGAAAATGGGGCATGTGTCATGCCATATGGTAGAAATTGCGTCAATACATGTATTTAAATTGTAAGTGGATTCCATCCAATCATTTCAAGCAAGTTACACACCTCACCTCACTTGTACTTCATTTCAATCATTTCTAGAATCTACATTGTGGTAAGGGTACCCATGACTAGAGGTGAAGAGGAGTCATGGGGGAGTGTTTTCCATGAATCTTCCTTGCCATGAGTGCTGTGGAAAAGTGGTGAGGAGGAGGATTAGGAGGGGGAGTGGAGGCGGCTACGAGGCCGTACGGCATCAACAAAATCCTCATCAACAATTGGCACATGTGTTGGGCTAATTGCAATGGCTTGGACTCTATGTGAGCTATACATTGGGCTCAAAGGAATGGACAATTGATACATAAGTGTCACTTATATTGCCAATGTGATGCATGATAAGCCTTGCATTAGCATTAACACTTTGTGAGCAAATGGTTTCTACAAATGTGATGCATTGGTATTCTTTTGGAAAGTGAAAATTGTCTCTAGAAACAAAGGAGGTTATGGTAATTTTTTTTCAAGAGACCTATGCACATGGGAAAAGGATGTTCACATGAGGCTTGGTATGTGGAATTGAGCTTCTGCAATGATACAAGGTCAATGGCAAACAAGTGAAACTATGGGCACATTTTGACCACTTTTACCACTGTCAGAGCTGAACCTTGAACCTTGATTTAGTCCCAGCCACTTAGGACTGAATCTAAATTGACACCTAGGCTTCATTATCCATTCCAATGCCTTCCAAATAAGCCAAATGGCATACTATTCGGAGCTACCGTTAAGCAATTACACCCTATTTTGTGGAGCAATCCTGTTTTGGTAGTTTGTACATCAAAAGTGATCTCAAGAACTGAACTTGATGGGTGTGTATTACCCCACAAGAGGATCCTAACAAGCTAAAGAATGCCCAAATTGGACTCTTGAGAGGGAAGGTATGATTCCAATTTTGGTAAAAGCCTATTAAAAAAAAACCCAAAACAGAGAATACTAGGATCCGGACTGAACCTCATCTTGTTACCTTTCTAAAGAGCCTTATCTGAAGGTAAAGGATTACATGAGCAAGACCTTGGCACTATGGAAGTCACTACGGATGCATTGGGGGAGCATGATGATGCCTTGGGACAAGCGTCAAGAGAGATTGGAGAGGAAACCATGATGGGTAGTGCTCTAAAATCCACTTCTCATGGGGTCAATCCTCTACCAACCATGGTGGGTGGTGCTTAAAAACCCATTTCTTATGGGGCCAATCCTCTCCCAATCATTTCCAATGACATGCTTGTGGATAAATTCGATGCCCTTACTCAAAGCATTTAATTTATGAGTGCTAACATTGTGACCAAATTTTGATGCTATGGAGAGCAAATTGAATGCACAAGGAGGTCTATCTACTCATAGAGAGGGCAAGCAAGCAATGAAGGAACCTCATGAAGCCAACATGAAGACTACACTACATGTGAGCTTTATGGCGGATGCAAGAAGACCTCATGGGGAAGTACTAAAAAGCTTTTCAATTCAGCCAGATTCTTTACACATGCATGGGAGACTTTATATTGTTTCCAATGAATCAATAAGCATGGGTTTTGGTGATGTTAGGAGGGTTTCAATACCACCCAACCCAATTCAGTCCATACATGTGGAAGATGCTATGGGAAGTGATGTGCTGCAATCTAATGAACATATTCATATGTAAAGAGTGGCTTATGCTTGTTGGGTGGAGCTTCCTCCTTACATCAAGAGGGAATACAAGGATTTTGCTCAATTACTATCCTCTTACAACCAATGGCAAAAGCATTACGTCTCCCAACAACAAAGATGATCCCTTTTCTAATACTCCAAAGGATATGAAAGACAAGGTCACACTATCCAAATTCAAGGAAAATGGTCCAGCTCTTAATGAGTTGGAAGAGTGAACTCTGAAGATGGACACTTATTTTTAGCTTTACCCAAAGAGTGAAGAGGATAAGATGCATTTTGCCTCATTGCATATGGAAGACTATGCAAACGAATGGTGGAGATACTTGGTGAAAGGAGGGAATACATCTCACTCTTGGGAAGAGTTGAAACGAGATGAAGATGGCATTCATTTCACACTTAGTGCTTGTTAGATACATGGAACAATGGTATGAGCTTGCTTAAAAGGGTGAAATGGTTAAAGACTACATCAAGAGCTTCATGAAGCTTTTGATGTATGTGGAGGGGCTTAATGATGGCATTAGATTGAAGTTCATTCATGGGTTGGATTCTCTTATCAAAGCGGATGTGAGTGCTCAAACATGTCCCACTTTGAAGGAAGCAATGAGACCTGTGGAGCTATATGAGCCAAAGTACAAGAGGTATCCACAATTTTCAGCTAATAAGAGCTTCCAAAAACCATCCACGACCACATGGAATATGAGACCTCTTTTCCCACAACACCCTCTTCCATATCCAAATTCCCAATCGTATATGAGAATGGACAGCCAAGGGTTAGCAACTTTCATGCTCAATTTGATGGTCAAAAGAAGCCTCTTAATCAAGATAAGAAGCCCACCTTTACTCCAACAACAAGTCAAGACAATTGGACTCTTCAAGGATTCAATAGTTCAGGAGCTAAGGGCTATGCTTTACATGTGGGGAAAAGTGGAGCAAGGAGCATGTTTGCAAGGGCAAGAAAGCCAATGTGAGCATGATTATTGTGGAAGAGAATGAGAGCTGAAAATGATGACGGGGTAGAGGATGCTTATGTGCATTGTCACGAGGTAGTGGTAGAAGAGATTTCCTCTATGGATGATCGTGAGTTTCCATTCGATCTCAGTGGCAAAACAGCTCATGTGTGTGTTATAACTCATGATTTGCTTGCGGGATGTAAGGAAGCCACTACTTTGAGACTCCAAGGCACTATCAATGGAAGGGTGGCCCATATTTTGGTGGATTCGGAGAGTACACGTAGCTTTATCAACTCCAAATCTATTCAAAATCTGAAATTATAGCCCATAGAGCTTTTACATGCCATGGAAGTTCAAGTGGCAAATGGGGAGAATGTGGTTTCTATTTTTGTCCGTCCACTACTGTAAGCCACCCGATTACTCGATGCAAGCCAATCTCATTATGCTGGAGTTGGGACCTATTGATGTCATATTGGGATGTGATTGGTTGAGCACTTTGGGTGAGTTCTCATTGGATCTTGATCACAAGTATATGCGGTTTAGGCATGATGGACAGCTTGTAACCCTCAATGGCATTGGATTTTCCAAGCTTTCCCTCATCACTTCCAAGCAATTAAAGAGGGAAATGAAGAATTTCAGTTCTATCTATGTGTTGCAACTCATAAAGTATAGTGAAAATCAGGGTGGACAGTCCCTTGACAAGGATATGGTTCAAGTTTTGGAGGAGTACAAAGATATATTTCAGCCCCCTAAGTGTCTACCACCAAAGTGGGAAGTGGATTATGCGGTGGACCTTGAACTAAATGCTGAACTGGTCAATAAGCCACCCTATAGGCTCTCTAAGTTTGAGAGAGAGGAGGTTGCCAAGCAAGTGCAAGAGCTCATGGACATGGGATTTGTGCATGTAACATGCAGGATCTTGTCACACACAGTCTCACAATGGCTTCTGTATCCTGAGTTTCGTGAGTTTTTAGCAATCCACTTATCATTTCAAACTTTAAGAGATGAGAGAGAGAGATAGATATCCGTACACCTTATTGGGTCCCAAATTACCCACTGAAGGGCCCCCTCCTATTGCTAGGAGTATGAGAATGATTGTATGATTGACTTTAGGGCTGTAGATAAGCCAAGCGCAAGACCTTTGAAAGACCAAGAGTCGGGCTGGCTGTACATTGCGGTAGAAGACCAATGATGACCAATCTCGACGCCAATGCACTCTTCGAATGATTGAATATGCTGCGTTTTCCTTCACCCGGGAGGATGGAGAATAACGATGAATGCCGGATTCTGATGTGGGATGAGAAGAGCTGTTGGCTGAAGCGCTTCTACACCAGGCTGATGATGATGTGTTTTCTGATGGCTGAATACTTGTATGCTTGAATCGATGATGAATGAGAGGATGCAATCGCTTGCTATTTATATGCATGCATGGGCTGGTTGGCTGGCTGTAGAGCAGGTCAGCTGAATTTTAAAGGGCTACACGACTTGGATCTATGGTAAGCTTGTTGAGGTCTCTATAGTCAATGCACATTAGGACGACCCTTTAGGATATGATTTTGTTGTATGCCGTGGCCCCATTGTAAGCCCGAGTCCGGGATATGTCAAGCACGAGCTACATAGGTCTTTTCTTAGCTTAGAGTGTTAGTAAGTCATTCAAGTCCCTTAACGCACTTGAAGAGAATTATTCATGCATGTAGAATTCAGTAGAAGCTTTAGAGTTTGCATTAGGTCATGGTTTGCATTGTTAGCATTCATCTCATGTGCATATGAACCTTAGACCATTTTATCTAGTATTACCATCCAGTCGGCAGTATTTATATCTAGTCGGCCAGTATTATAAGCATAATATTCAACATAGATAATTCAAGAACCGCTATTCCATACTTAGGATTGATGATCTACTTGATGAGCTTAAGGGAGCCAAGTTCTTTTCTAAGATAGATCTCAAATCGGGGTATCATCAAATAACAACGGAGAAAGGAGGTGAGTTCAAAATGGCTTTCCACACTGTTAAAGGGCTTTTTCACTTCATGGTTATGCCCTTTGGATTGTCAAATGCACTGCCACTTTTCAAGCACTGATGAACAAGGTGCTTCAGTCCTTCCTTTACAAATGGGTATTGGTGGTTTTTGATGATATCCTTATATATAACAAGAACAAAGGGGATCATTTGTTGCACATGTGAGACAAGTCTTAGATACCTTGATGAAGCACAGATTTTATGCCAAGGAGAGCAAGTGTTCTTTTATGGAGCATGAGGTGGAGTATTTGGGGCACATTGTGAGTCAAGACGGCATCAAAGTGGACCCAAAGAAGGTGCATGGGACAAGATCTTTAAGTAGTGGAAGAGTTGCCTCCTTTGGATGAAGAGGGGGAGATATAATACATTCTTGAAAAAGTGTTGGGAGAAGGCATATAGTTTTAAGGAACCGAATCATTGAAGAATTCCTTATTAAGTTGAAAGGGATGCCCGAAGATGAGGCTATGTGGAAGCCCTTAGCTTTTGTGCATGAGGATAGACATATTCTTGATGATATTGAGTGATTTGTGAGAACTTTCAGAAATTTGCAGCTTGCTAAAATCTCTGGTAACTTCACTTTTGGTGGTCTTCACACCTACATTTGGGTTGTCTTCAATGATCGGATGGTTTGGCGTGATGCCTAGTCGGTGCAGATGCAGTTTTTAGTCTATTATATGCTCATACAGCTCAATTTTATATTGATGTATGGGGATTAGTACATGTTGAGGACATGAGCATGTCTATGACTTCTACTTGGAGGTTATTTTGGAGTACGTGCAGGAAATTGTAGCTAAGGAAAAGGCCAAAGGTGATAGCATATGAAGCTTTGAAGACCTACTCATGGAGATTGAAGCTAAGGAGGTGGACTACTTCATTTTTATGAGATTAGTGATTTTGGGGACAAAATATGATAGAACGGGATGGATTGTGATGAAGGGTTATTTTAATGCCTTAAAGTTGTAAATATTAGGATTATGAGTAGTTTTGGGATAGGACTATAAAAAGGGGTGGTGGCTCATGGAAGATAACTTTTGGATCATTTTACATTTGACCTTGTGTAACTTCTTGGAGTACTTATGTATTACCACACTTGGGCTTTCATGGGAGCTGGCTTGTGACTATTTACGTGAGGGTTATCACATGGCTTCCTTGGGTATAGATTAGACCCATACCCCTATATTGTTTGTCTCTTTCATATGATACATGATAGAGATATGTATACATGCTATGGCTATGGTGTTCTTGATTTACACGTGCATGAGTATTTTCTTTTTCCCCGCATGCCCCCGAAGAATCTAGTTACACTCAAGCCTTGTAAGGCCTATGAGGGCTAGTATGAAAGCATATTCTTTTTTCAAACCAAAAGCATTGGATGGTGAAGAAGAATTCAAGTAAATGGAAAAGGAGTAGAGGGAAGCCTTTTGAATTTTTGAAAACTTTAAATTGGTAGGAGACTTATGTAGTAAGCCTTGGGCTTTAGGTCCTATGTGAAAGTGTGGATGTATTTTTTCCATAATATTCTCCTTTAAATGTCATTTCCAAATAAATTTGCAAACTAGTTTATCCCTCTTTAAATTGGATTACACCCTACCAAGGAAAATCAATGAAACTTTTAAAAATAGATATCTATTATCCCTCTTCAAATCGGATTACACCTTATAAGGAACGATTATCCCCTTTCAAATTAGAGTACACCCTACCTAGAAAAAGGAATGTAACTTAGAAAACTAGATGCTTTTGTGGAGGTTGATGGTATATCTATCAACCACAAGTATGAAACACATTTTTGTATTAACTAAGGTTATGATGCTTCACACCTATCTATCAACCACAAGTATGAAATACATTTTTGTATTAACTAAGGTTATGGTGCTTCACCCTTGAGGTCACATTGGTTTATGAATATGAAGGTTCATTTGTCCATTCAATACTCGAGGGTCACTAAAAGAATCATATGATAGTGTTGAAAGTAACATGATGCAAGTATTTGCTATAAGGGGTACGTGAGCTGAGAATCTGAAACCAACGTTGAGAATCTGAAACTAGCTTACAAGACGAATCCTTATTTTAAACCTAAGAGCCATGATAGAAATGAGAATATCAAAATATTTTTTCTAGTAAAAGTTTATGTTTTTGACGGTATTGTTCATGCAATAAATGTGTTTCAAAATGTTCCTTTTTTCTTTTTAACTTTGTAATGCTACAGTTTAGATCTTATCTCCATGATCATGCATAATATTTATGAAGTCAATTTTTAAGAATTCATGGTTAAAGCTAGAGGCATATGCAAAATAGATCAAAATTTAGCCATAGCATAAAACTGTAGGAGGTTTGCTATTGTTGCCTACAAGTATCAATGTTCATTGGCTTGTTAGTCACATGCAATTAATTGCAATAGATCTTTAGAAAAGTGTGTGCCACAAATATGAGGTAGAGGAATAAAGCAAGTTGAATGCCATGCCAAAAGATAGAGGGGTGATGACATCAGTGCAACAATGGTCCACAAGGATGAACAAAGCATATGTTAGATCTTAACCATAATAAATTTACGAAAATGTACCACAAGCTTATGGAAAGCATATGTAAGATCCTCACCACATTGCATTATGAAAATGAACCCTAAGCTTGTGCAAAGGTAAATAAGACCTTAACCATAATGCATTACGAAAATGATCCCTAAGCTTAATGAAAAGGTAAATAAGACCTTAACCACAATGCATGTACCCCAGGCTTCTGGAAAGTCAATTTTTATATAATTAAATGAGCAAATAATGAATGATTAGGATAGGTAGGGAATATAGAGATGGAAATGGATGAAATAAAAATGTAGATCCAGTGGGTGATATTTTTTTAACATGACACCTCATTATAATTTTTGAAATATGCCTTCAAAGAAATATACCTCACACACGAAAATTACATTTCTAAAAAAAGATATTTATTTTAAAAACTTTTTTGTATAATAAAATAATTTAGTAAAAAACCAAAATATCAAACTTATGATATTACACCATGATAGAGCATGCAAAAATGCATACTTCCATTTTTTATAGACTTAAAACTAATAAAAAATAATACCCTTAAAATAGCAACTACTATTAACAAATGAGAAGAAAATAGAAGCATAATCTAAATCATGACATCCTTGAAATTTAAATGTATATGAAGGTAGGTAGGTGTAGTTCCTAAGTTTTGTAGTTTTCTACTAACTTCATAAGATCCTTAATTTTTGGATATGTTTTGTATGTATGGAAAATATTAAAAAGAACTTGAATTTTTGGAGATAATTTGTATATATGAAAGATCTTGGTAGTAAAGATTTAGAATAAATTGAGGAACATTTGTTCAAGTCAAGCTCTTACTTATCGATCATTAGGTCTTACCTTCGAGTGCTACAACTCCTCGATATGGGTGTGCTAGCTCATCCAGTGTGTCCTCACTTTGTTGTCACACTAGAATGCTCCTTTTCTAATGGGGTTAAGGTAGAGCTTTCCTTGCCTGGGTGGAGGGAAGAAGGAGATAACCCCTTCCTAATAGTGACCATATCCTTGCATCACCCAAATCGGTGGTAAAGCTACTGCAAGGTCAAAGAGGTATGAACGATCGAGGATATGGTATGAAGTTGGCGTGCAAGGTTAAGCTATAGATTCAGGACCACCAATCGCCATAGGATTTAGGGCATATCAGTGTGATAATCTTTTGTTACGCCACTCTAGTAGTAGTAGGAAACATGTCAAGGTGGCATATATGAGATTTAGAAGTTCTTTATATGACTTAGGCCCTTCAAACTTGGGATGTTATTAGAAGTAGGCTATGCCTTTTGATTGGCAAAATGAGTGAACTAGGACCACTAATGAATAATATACATATGTAGATGATGGCGGTTTGAACCTTTGTGGCATACAATGATATTAGTAGACTAGATTAGATTGGGCTTCTTTGTAGCTGATATGCTAGCCAAGGCGAGGTGTGATTGCATTAAATTAGAGTTAAAGAAGAGGTTGGATTCATTAAAGCTCTTTGGAGAGACCTGGAAGGTCAATTGGTTGTCTAGGTGATGGGTCATACCATGAGCGAGGCTTGTGCCCACCACCATGATCCCACCATCCAAAGATGTACCTCAAAGGTACGAGGTTATTTGCAGGTGCATGAGGCTATGCATGATATGAGGTGCAAGATGTGAAAAAAAGTGATGCCCTTAATGAAATATGCAAGTGAAGTGCATGGGAGATGTGAAAAAAAGTGATGCCTTTAGTGAAATATGCAAGTGAAGTGCATGGGCAATGTGAAAAAAAGTGATGCCCTTAGTGAAATATGCAAGTGACGAGCGTGGGCAATGTGCATGAGCAATGGGTGTGTGCACTCCGCTAATCTTGAAGAACTCTCCAATTCAACTACTTTCTTTGACTCTTTTTACTACATTCCTCAACATTTACTCTTGGGGAGTTAATATCATGAGATACTTATGCGTGGCAATGGACTTTGCCCAAAGTTACATTGGAGTTGGTGGCCTCTCTTACTCGATTGATTCGTTGCTATAGGCTATTTGGATACCATAGGAGGTTCTTGAGGAGCGTCTAGGATCAATGAGTGGTGTGGTTGAACAAGAGACCGTGAGAGGTTCTTGAGGGGGGTCCATGTGATGGGTCATACCATGGGCAAGGTTTATGCTTGCCATGGTCCCCCCATCCAAAAATATGCTTTGATGAGGTTTAGTGTAGATGCTTGAGATAGTACTGAATATTCTTGCTAGATATATCTACTAAATGTAGAGCATGTGTGTATATATGCATAATAAAGGTGTGCCCATGTGAACGCTACTTTCGATGAAAACTTCAACATGCTACTTTCTTTGACTCTTAGTTTTTTTCTTTCTTTCTTACCATGCATCCTATTTTTGCGATAAACATGGATGAGGTTTTTATACTGATTTCGGCCCCATAAACTATGGGAAAGTAGTATGGACTTACAACCAACATTGGTTCCAAAGATACCGTCCATCTCATAGAAGGATGTGATGAAGGGCTTGTAGGAAACCAATGAACAAACCACCACATAATATATTAAAGGTTTCCAAAACCTAGTATTTGGCATATCTTTCAGAAGCAACTACTCGTGGAAGTATTTGACCATACCATGAAGTGACCATCCGTGCAAGTATTTGGCCAAAACCTAGATTTGCCATATCTTTCAAAAGTGACCATCCATGGAAGCATTTGGCCAAAACCTAGATTTGGATATCTTTCAAAAGTGATCACTCTCGTAGAAGTATTTGACCATACCATAAAGTGACCATCCATGGAAGTATTTGACCATTCCATGGAAGTATTTGACTGCATCATATCAAAAGGTTTCCAGAACCTTGTGGAAGCATTTGACCATACCATAAAGATCTATTTGCTAGAAAAAGTTGGTAACATTAGGTGAAATTTAGACTAAAAAAGGGCTGTATAAGAAAGTATCAAAAAATGAATGGTCTAACCAATGGATTCAAGATCTATGTAACATGGATCTTTTTAAATCTTCTACCACCAACTCTGACAAGGTAAAGTTTCTCAAATAAAATATTGAGAGGTTTATATTAAGATATTGGGAAGTGGTAGGTGTACCTTGTACTCCTGACAACAAGGTGATTTGATCGTAATTCAAAAAAAAAATCCCATTTTACTTTTTGTTTCCCCCCTTTCATTTGCTCTTTTTTCATATTCCCTAACACCTCCCTTTTTATATTCCTTATTTAGCTCTACTATAGCTTTTCATTTTCTCATTCTTTTGTGAGGAAAACATTTATAGGTACATTGCTTAGCCTACTAGCCTTCAAGACTTTATAATTCTAAATTTTTATTACACCTTGTTGATTTTAATGCCAAGCTTTCTGTTTTAAAGTTTTGGTACTCAGAATTTTTTAGGAGTAGGTAATAATCACTCTTTAGATTTATAATTAAGTTTAGACTTTAGATTTGGAGATTAAACTTTCATGATATTTGTAGGATTTTTAGAGTAGATAATAATCACTCGTTAGGTTTTTAATTAAATTTAGAATCTAGATTTAGAGGTTAATCTTCCATGATGTTTGTAGGATTTTTTAAAGAGTAGATAATAAGTAGTCTTTAGGTTTGTTTTTGGGTCAACGGGTTCTAAGTTTTTCATAATCTTCCATGACATTTCTCTTTGCATGGTTGTTGCTCTACATGTTTAACTATTTCCCTAATTTATCAGCATCCTCTTTAAAGAGCTATATGGTAACACATTTTACATTCTGGTTATTCTTTGATTGTTAGTCTTATTTTTATTGTAATATCTATTATATACATAATTTTTTAAATGGAAAACAAGATTTAAATTATTTTCCTTTTATACATGCAGATGCCAGAAAGACAAAAGTTTGTAAGTTATATACATAGTATTGAGGCCCAAAACAGAAGAGATAATGAGGAAAGAAGGATTAATGATACATACAAGAAGTTTAAATGGGTATTATGTACCCCAATAGTCAAGGTTTTTTCAAAGTTAAGACAAAGGACAAAGGGGATTGGGCAAAGGATTGAAAAGGTAGAATAATAAACTTTAGAAGTAGAAATATTGGTGGGAGTA
Source organism: Cibotium barometz (assembly GCF_041138505.1). Taxonomy (NCBI): domain Eukaryota; kingdom Viridiplantae; phylum Streptophyta; class Polypodiopsida; order Cyatheales; family Cibotiaceae; genus Cibotium; species Cibotium barometz. The sequence continues at coordinate 22,379,156 of NC_141056.1, forward strand.
CAATAATAGAGGTATTAATCCAACATGTGTATATGCATAAATAAATCTCCCTCCATCGAAATAATTGAATTCCAAAACACAAGCCTAATGGTAAGAACCTAACTTTATAATTAATTTAGCACATTGTTTTTATATTTGATTTTTTGAGATAAAGATATGCTATGTCTAATATGTCTTTCAACATTATATCCATCAACAGTTGAAGAATGGCAATATGTAAAGTGCTTAAGTGGAACGCTAAATGTTTTTCATGATGAAATTGAAACTTTGTTATGTGAGGGAGAGAATGCTACCTTCTTAGCATCACAACATATATTTTTCTATGATTCCTTGTACGTTATGCCATCAAGGGATATTAAGTATGGTTCCCTACAGCCCACATCACTTCCATTACTATCAAGTCTCCAATGGCCACAACCTACTATAGATGTGATTGCAGCTTGTAAGGTAAAACTTGTAAATGATGTGCAAGCTTCAACGAAACCAAACAGAGGCGTAAAAGACATTCAACTTAGTTGGTTTATTCCCTTTGGCTATTTTGTTCACTTATTTACAACTTGTAAAGAATTGAAGGAAACGAAGATTATGTATAGTTACAAGAGTCCAACTGAAGATTGGATGTAATATCTCTTGGGTAAGCAATGGGATGACACAAAGATAACCTTTTAAGATGATATAGTTGACTGTCCAGTTTCAAAATCTAATGTTACATTCTCGTAATAAGTTGGTTAGTGTGATTGTAACCTCTATTTTTGAGTAAGTACAATAAGTATAAATTTTTAGCCTTTTATTCTATGCGATGAATAGGTAGTTTATTACTTGACAAACATTATGCATGCGATTTATCGATATAAGAGGTGGACTTATGAAAGGGGAATGGCTTAGTATGGAGGACCAAGATATATGAGGTGATTCTGTAATGGTGGAACTGAACATTCTTTGGGGAGAGCATGAAATAATTACAGTATGTGGAAGACCACTGGCCATTAGCCTTCCTTAGACAAGAGATTTCCTTGATGTTGAGTGACCCTCTTACTAATTTTTATTGTAAGTTGGATGGTAAGAAGTTGAGGAGCAGATTTGAGCACTCCTTCACCTGCACACCGTTTATTACTCCCCATATCTTACAAATTATGGATTGATGTAATTGTTAATTTACTAGTGCTAATTATTTTAGTCTTTCTTAAATTTTTTATTTTCTTTACTTTGTAATAAAAAAATCATCAAACTATGTGATCTATAGTAAAATTTCAAATGCAATAAAGTTTTGTAATAAAACTATTACATCTAATCTATCGGTGCTTTCAAATGTACTAAGAATGTATAATTTTAAAAAAGCATGTCATGAAATCTAAAACATAATAATGTAAAGTAAAAAATGACATTTTTAATTGGAAAAGCAAAAAGTTTGTATGGATAAAATGAATGTTTGTATTAATAACGCAAAAGTAGCTCCGGACAAAAGAAAAGTATACAAAAAAGATGGCACAAAAATATCATTTTTAATCAAAAAAGCAAAAAGTTTGTATGGATAGAACGAATGTTTTTATTAAGAATGCAAAAAGTAGCGCCGATGCTCAAAAAAAGAAAAGAATAGTAGAGTATTCACATGGACAAAAGAAAAGTATACAAAAAGATGGCACAAAAAACTTTACATGGGAAAAGTAAAAGTTAGCATGGGGAAAGTGAGAACTCTCCTTGCTTGAGCTATAAATAGTATATAGCTGGTTTAATCAAACTCCTTGTTTCTAGCACCATTTTCATTGTGTAACATGGTAGATAACATTATTAATCATGAGCTTAGTAGATACCTCTTAGGTTTACAACTCCTTGAGTGTGACTATAGAAGATGTGCATAGATTAATGCTAAACAACAAGAGTCAAGAGAAAGATTGGAGCAACAATATGAGATGATGAATTCTATCGATTCTGACATGAAAACACTTATCTTGTATAGATATGCAAACCCTTTTCTTGGTTTGTACTCCAATGAGTTATCATAATACCGTGATAATTGTATAAAAATTTACTAACACTTAACCATTCTTATAAAATTTTGAGGAATAAACATAGCAAACTTTTGACACTCCTTAGGAGACACGGACAATCCAATAGAACTAGCTGATCTAATTTAGAAAAGGAAAAGAGAAAAATGCTATGTAGAAAACATCAGAACTTGGAATCAACGGATGAGTGAATACGTGCATGAAGTGCTGCGTAGTAGCATAGTCTCACCTATCTCAAAAAACATTAATAGAATAATACATGGTATTGATTAGGTGTTATTCATAACTATTTTATAATAGGATTTTCTTTATAATGAAAAACCATTTCCTAGAGTTTTTCATGGAAGATTTTTTATGGTGGACTTTTTTTTGGGGGTCTTCTATGGGGCTTTTCCAAAGACATTTCTTGAAGATGAAGAAGCATTGGGCATTCCTTTTCTTCTCTTTGGTGTTTTATTTACATTTATTTTATGTTCTCCTTGGTCCAATGCTATGGGGAGACAACTAACATTTTTTGAATTGATGTTGCTTGAGTTAGCCACACATGGTCATTTGAATAAAGTTCATGAGAAAACTAAATAAAGAAAAAAATAAATAATATTAAGGAAATAATTCTATAAATAGAATACTAATAAGAAAGATAAAACCGTCATCCAATTTCTGACCTTCACATCATTCGTTTCATTGAAAAAAGATGCTCAATAAATTTATTGCATTGGGTTGCCAGCCATATGTGTGGGCATCGGTCTAGAAGGGACTTGCTAAGTTGAAAGATTTAGTATCATAATAACCTCAATTAACTAACAAAAATAATCAATAAATACTTGCAAGTTTGTTGAAGTATTTTGTTGACCCGTACAAGTCTTCTACTAAAGTCGCATGCTCTATTAACCACATGCTTTGAAGATCTGTATATTGTAAATAAAAAAAGAAAAACATTAAAGTCATATAGGGGGCATCAAGATGTCCATGGTGTGATAGAAGGGGGTGCACTAAACAAGTAGAGCAGATGGGTTACCCTTGTTAGATGATTCACCATAGCCATGATATAATTACATGCACCCTACATGGTTGGAAGTCTAGTGACAAAATCCATACTAATATATTCCCACTTCATCTAAGGAATTTATAGAGCATGAGGCTTTCCTAGAAGCTTAACCCTTTCGGGTTTAATTTTTTGTTGAAAAGCAAGACATTGCTCAACAGAATTTAATACATCCCATTTTAAACTTGGCCAAACGAAACTTTTCTTAACCAAACAGTAGGTATTAAAGTAGCCTAAACATCCCTGCAAAGGACTATCACGAGTTTTTATAAGAACTTTCTCTTGAGTTCCTCATCTTGGGGAATACATAACCTGTGGGGTTGAAGAATAGGCATCCATCACCCAATGGCATCCATCTTGGGGAATACATAACCTTTGGTTGAAGAATAGGTATACATCACCAAATGTATACCCTTCAAGCTCTTGGAGCCTTTCAATTAGAACTTAGGGATTTCATAATAGGCTGAAAATAGGGCCCTTAACCTACTCTCGAAAAAGCGTTAGAAGGCATATAAATTGCTAAGACAGAAATCTTGATGGTGGCTAAGAGTATCTATCAAAGCATTTTTATTGTCAGCATTTAATAGGCTGAAAATAGGGCCCTTAACCTACTCTCGAAAAAGGGTTAGAAGGCATATAAAGCATTTATTGTCAGCATTTAATAGGCTGAAAATAGTGCCCTTAACCTACTCTCGAAAAAGGGTTAGAAGGCATATAAATTGCTAGACAGAAATCTTGATGGTGGCTAAGAGTATCTATCAAAGCATTTTTATTGTCAGCATTCAATGAGGCATGCTTCTGAGATAAAAAGTAAAAAGAATACAGAAGAATCACTTTTTACTCAAAGCCACTTTATAAAAAATGTAAATACATTGTTCAAAAGAGACTCAAGTTTTATTTATGTATAATAAAGTCTCATCCCCTCACCTATCCCCTTATGAGTTGAAAAGGCATAGAGATGATGATAAACTTATTGAAATGTGCAATGTAAAATGTGTGAGAGTGAATCTTGGGCTTGAGCACACCCTAGAGGTGCAAGATATTGTGGAAAGATAAGAATTCCACATATGATTTTGTATGGTGTGTGAATGTTGAGAGCCACATAAAAGAATGTGGAAAAGGGAGTGCCACATGGCATGATGATGTGACAGCTAGAAGGCCTATATCATTGTATGGTTCATTGTGATATGCAATAGAATTGAGTGTTGAGTGTGTTATTCTCTCTCTAGTCATGGAGTTTCTTGTGTGGCTTAATCCACCTTAATCTTATGCTTAATCTTGTGTCTATTGTTGCGTGTGCAATCGCTCTCTCTCTCTCTCTCTCTCTCTCTCTCTCTAGTCATGGAGTTTCTTGTGTGGTTTAATCTATCTTAATCTTTATGCTGCTTGATATAGGTTTATCCACCATGATCAATCCCGTAGTAGTAGGGATTGTCAACATGGTATCAGAGCGAGGTGGGCTCTTAATCATGGTGCTTATGTATGTGTATTAGTTTATATGTTCATTTGATTAAGCATATTATCTATTTTAGCATTTCTATTATAAGAAAATTATGCACACTCATCATTATGGATTGCATTTGGAGTCTTGGAAGCTTCTCATGGAGATTTGGAGATTATGGTGTTGCCATGAAGCTGAAAATGGAGATTTTAGCAATATGAAGACCTTTGGAGTTTACATTATCAACAAAGAAATCTAACAAGGAGACAAATGTCTCAAGAAGGTCTAATTTTTTGTGAAGTGCTACCTCATTAAAGTATTGGTGAGCATTGGAGAATTCTAAATTTGAGAAGGGTTGCTATTGTGAAGGGAGATGTGGTTTCATTCCTTGGTTCCTTGCAATTTGGCAAGTTATAAAGGTGCAGCCTTGACCATGTTAAGGACATGTTGTTATTGTCTCAATTTGGAGTCAATGTGATGTGAATCCCAAGAGGATAGATGCACTTATGTTTTGATCATATGGGGAGGAAACATGCTGGGAACAAGAGGTTTTCAGCTTTACTGTAGCATAGGTTTCTTAAGAGAAACCAATATAGGTTGAAGTACCCTTACATACATGCTTGTAGAGAGAAAAGGTCCATCATGATAGAAGCTTCACATGATAGCATCTAGGAGAGGAATCAACAGTCCTCAACATCATCAACAAGCAAGAGAAGAAGAGCAAGCAAGCTCTTTATGATAGCATAAGCAAGAGAGCTCAAGTGTAGAGAAAAAGTGCAGTAGAGCAGCAAACCCCTACAACATCGAACATTCGGCTAAATCGAACAGCACCAGAGAGCGAGGGGGTAAGTGCAGCATGGAAGCTCTAAGGAAGAGCTAGCAACCATGGCAACATCAAGGGTAAAGCAGGCAAAGGAGACTGTAGAAGAAGTAGAAGCAGAAGCATGAGATGGAACCCATACTCATGCAGTGGTGAGCATAGCTTTTCTACATCTAGACTTGGAAAGAGATATGGTAGAGTGTGGTGTTATCTAGAGTTCAAGGAATACTACTTTGGGTAACCCTACAAACATCTTTTCTTATGGTCACAAATGGTGGTCTGCAAACCAAGAGGAAATTTATGGTAGAAATAAGTTTGGATCATCGATCCTTCTATGCATCGAACCTTAGCTTGTAAAAAATGATAAAGGAGAACTTAGACTTGGTAGAAGAATATAAAATTTCTGGTAGTATCCCATTACCCTTAGATGAATACATCGCTAGACTTTATCATCTCTCATTGTATTTATCTCAAGAAAAATTTATAATTATTGGATATTACCACCTTTCTCAATTGCTTTAAATCTCCAGGATAGGATCTTTGATGATGTAATAAATTTATTGAAGATAATATTATTTTTACCCTTCTATGTGTTCTTATTTAAATAAATATTGAAAGTTAGAAAGATAATAAATTGTGAAACATGTTGGTAATGAAGTGGTATTTTATTGAGAAAAAAAACTAATTATATGACATCAAAATTTTATTGAGTGTAACGAGAGGCCTTGTATAAAGCTCAATCGAGTTTTTCAAAGGAGAGGGAAGGAATCTTGGAGAAATCGTGGAGTCTTAGATCAAATCCATGGACAGAAACAATGAGCAAAGTAAGCTGACTGCTGAAAGTAAGCTGGCCTTGGCTGGCCTGGCTCGATGCTGAAAGTCATTAGAGTAGTTGAAAGTCATTAGAGTAGCTGAAAGTCATTAGAGTAGCCAAGGTTGGATGTAAAAATTATTGTGAGACCAATGGGCTAGATCAAAATGACATATCATGGGATTTTATAAGAGATTATCTTTGTGATCGATTCTATCCAAGTTTTCGAGAAGATAAGATGAATAAATTCCTAGACGTAGGCCAGAAGGGCAAGACTATAGAGGAGTATCACTAGGCATTTGATAATCTCCTTTGCTTTTCCCCTCAAATGGGCAAGACAACTCTACTACATCAATTTATTAGGAAGCTGAATCCCCTGTAGGATAGATTAGTGAAGAATTCTATGTTGACATCTAGTTTTGAAGCCATCAAGATAGCATAAGGTTTTACTTAGCGCATTGCTGTTAATCTAATTCTAGGATTAACAAGAGCTACCCCATTATCTTACATCAAGGAGTCACGGTAGATACACCAAAGGGTCATACATTCAAGATATGAAGCAATAGTGTCCAAAGCTACAACTTGGACGGGCGCCCTTAATGGTGTGACGGAGTATTTATGGCGATTCCCGCTTCAAGAGCGTGTGGTAGCAAGTTATGATGAAGTCCTAAGTGATGTAATTCATGGATATATTATGAGAGTAGTCATTGTAATAGCATTAGGTCCCTTATGAGCCTAAAGTGCCCGGCCGGCCACAGTTTAAGTGACTGTGGACACTTATGGTGGCCATGTATAAAAGTGAATTTCTCTCTTAATACAACATACTCTCCCATCGTGCAATTGAGTCTTGCTCTTGCTAATCATCTTGCTAATCTCTCCCCCTAATGCATGCTAGTGAGTGTGTGTGAGTGAAGTGAGGTGAGAGGAGGGATGAGGACCCGTAGTGCAACGCGGCGGTGTGACAACGCTCTCACGGGAGATGCGGTGGAATTGCTTCTCAAGGAGTTGTAGAGCTTGGAGACCTCAAGGGTTATGAGCTTGGCCATTGGAAAGATCCCCACGACAGTTGCGGTTCACTAGGTAATCTCTTTTTGGATGTGTTTCAAGGGGGTTAGGGTGACCCATAACATTTTTGGCACCATTTGCCGGGGAGCCATCCCTTGGCTTTTTCTATCGTTTTGCCTCTAATCTACTTATAACCCATTGCCCATTATCTTGATGAATGGTTTCCCATGAAAAAGATGTGGATTTGATGGTGATTTGTGTGAGATTTGGTGTAGAATAGCTCTCTTTTTTGTTTTTAAAAAGAATGCTTTTTGCTTAATTTTTAGATTAAATTGTTAATTTTGTTGTTGTTTTTGTGGTTTTTCATGTGTTTGGATTAGAGTGTTAGCAAGCATTAGAAGTAGCTTAATCTTTCAAAAAACTTCTTAAAACCATAAAAAAACCCTTGAATTTGACTAATTTCTCTTAATGAACTGATTTTTATCATTAAGGTGGACACCAATGAGATGCCACTACAATAAGCACTTAGGAAGAAATCCAAGATTAATCCTTTCACTAATATTTTCCTCTTTTACACTAATCAAGGACTCTAATTAACCACTAATCCCTAATTAATTCACACAATTGAGCACATCATTGGATAGAGCAAGGGAATGCTAATCTTTGTGCATCAACAATTGTGTAAATTAATCTAAAATAGGGGATTAATTAGACTCTTAATTATGGTCTCCTATTTTAAGGCAAAATTAAGCAAAGAGAGTCAAATTTCTCTAATTGATGAAAAAATTGATGTGATTAGGTATTTTGATGCAACTAGATACTCTCAAAACACTCAAAAACACCAATTTCAACTACTCATATGATCAATTTAGATCCCAATTAACACATTTTCTAATTTTTTTTGCCTCTTGAATAAGGTTAATCTCATGTAATGATTCATTTATAATAGGAGGATCTTGGATGTGATTGATGAGGTGGTTAAGTTGAGGGAGAAGCTCAAGGTTGGGGGTTGAATTATGGATGAAGTAGGCAATCCTTTGAAGGATGATATAGATGGATTGATGGGAGGGTTTGGGTGGGGTGTGGGTTTTGACTAGGCAAATCAAGGTGGGGTGGCTTCAGTATTTCTTATAGTGGAGGGGGTTGGGTTTTTGCTCTTGGGTATATTTGCTTTATCACCCAAATTGCCAGAAGAGTGTGGCTCATTATCTTGGGGATCTTCTTCTCCTAGAAGATTGGGTATCTTAACTGTCATCCTGTACATCTACAAGCTTATGGATTTGGAAAAAGGAAAAGGCATGCTCTACCTCATTGATGGAGATTTCTTGCAAGAAGTAAACCACATATATGGTGTGCTCGGATGGTGGCATCTCTAGGGTAGCAAGGGATTGCTCGAGGTAAGCGTAGACTATTTGATATAGTTGAAGGGGATTGACTATTGGTCGGTAAGGTATCAAGGTTGGTAGCCCATGAGAGCATGAGAGAAGCATATGTAGCTTCTTTTGTTGCACCCTTGTAAGGGGGTATCATATGAAAGAATGGTTTTTAGCTTATGGATCTCGGTGTGTGCTTGGGCGATAAGGTTTTGTTTATGTTGGAGGAGCTTTTCAAGTTATTCTCCACTTGGCCATGGCTAGGTTGTACTCCTCAAAAGTGTTTTGGTTGCCTCTCCAAATTTTGTGAGGTTGTCTTCAGATTCCTTTGCAAACTGGCCTTTTTGGATTTAGCTTGCTTAAACTCTTATAGGAGTTGGTCCCTTTGGGCAACATGCTTGGGCTGCCACCATAATCTTGGATGCATCTAGTTCTTGGTATTATAACTAAAGGGGATCCATGTCTTGCTTGTGTGTGTTGGCTAGCTCCTCCTCCTAAGTGGTTGTGCATTAATGAGCTCCTTCTTTGAAGCCTATGGCCTTCCCTTTTTTCTTTCTTGAGCTTATCTTCTAGCTTGACACTCCTCTCATTACACCTTGAAGTAGTTGTTTGGGAGTGGGAAACTTTTAGCACTCCTCTCTTGGATAGACTCATCTCGAAACGTGAGTTCAGTTACCACCATAGGAGGATTTGACTCTTGGATCTCTCAGAGCCACGTGGCCGATAAGCTCAATCCACTGATGAGTGTTGATTTTTGAAGTGTTTGAGGGAGCGAGAAGGTTAATATAGTTCGGACCCTATGGGATAAGATGCTCCATGAGAGACTAATCTATGGCATCCTTGAGAGTTTCATGGAGGTAGGCATGGGATGGTCTCCATGGTAGGAGATTGACCAAATTAGTGGATGTTGTAGAGGTTGGCATGATGTGGGAGTGGGTGGGGGATTTGTGGAGGGTAAGGGAGCCTACTCATGGGTCACATATTGACTTTCTTGGTATGCATCCAAGCTTATGGAATATAAACAAACAAGTTGCGTCATTATGCAAGTATACTGTAAGAAAGTACATCATGCTTATGCAGTTCCAACAATCCAAGGAAGGAAATTTTACATATCTAAAATCATACTAAGAGGAAAGCTCTAGACTAAACCAAACCACCTAGTCATAGGTCTACAACATGGCCACCATGCTTCCATGGTACCCATAATTGAACATGAGACCTAGACGGCCAATCCCCATACCTAAGGATTGCTTCATGTGGGAATCACCCCGGTGAGCCCCCAAATCCAAGGGTTTCTTTGTACGCTTGTCTCTCGAGTCCTTGATGGTGGCTACCCCCCATGACCACCAAAGGTTTCTTCACGTGGGAATCACCCCAATCAGCCCCCATACCTTTGGACTGGCTAGCCCCCATGACCAAAGGTTTCTTTTCACATGGGAATCACCCCGATTCGCTCCCATATGTCTAGACTGCTTTGCTCATCGTACTTGCTTCCTTGTTTTACTCTTGCACTTGTGTTATGTGCATATAGTAGGACACTAACCCACTCTAGGCATGTGAGCATGGGAGCATGGGAACATGCTCTAGTGGGACTAGGGTTAGGTCTAACCTTGGGTTGAGGTTAGGGTGGTCAAGAAACCAAGGATCACACATGGAAATGGAAGGTCAAGAGTCACTTGAGAGCTCTCCTATAAATAGGAGCATGAGGCACTCTCAAGGGATGTTCTCTTGTGTAGAGCATGGTATCTACTCTCTTGCCATTTCATACTACAGCTATGTGCTGCTGGATTGAAGGCATACCTCTTGGTGGTATGAGACACCAAGGTTAGGTATGTGGTTTTTCATTATTTTCATGTGTGCACCCTTGGGCTCAGGGGTGGATGGGTGGATGAGTATATGCCTAGATTATGCATGTTTTCACGTGGCAGCTGTGGATCGCCGTTCACTGGCCAGGCTATGGCTCTCTTGATGCATGGGGCTGTTGTGCACCTTGTGCTGCGTGTGGCTCCCTCGAAAATTGATCAATCATCCATACCCACTATCAGATTGCAGCAAATGCATCCTAAAAGGGCCTTGTCACACTGACTCTTTTTTGGAAAAATCCAAACCCCTTATAGGATTTATGGCTAGCCTTTAAGCTTGCTGCATGGCCTCCATCTATACAGAAGCTCTGAGATTAACATACTCTCCTGTGTAGGCACCCAGACGCTTGGAGAGAGCCAACATGTCGATGCTCTCGTGGTGGAAGGCCTTGCAGGCGAAGTAGAGGATGGTGAAGCAGCAGACTGCCCTTCTTGATGGCCTTAAGGCTATCCGCCATTAGCACCTCACCCAGTAACCCTCAGCTTCGATGCAAGCTGTCACTTCCTTTCTCTCACGCCGCCCGATCCGCTTGCAGTTAGGGGAGGGTGGTTTTTATCAACCTTTTATAATAAAAAGGGTTATCTAAAAAAAAACATTTTACTTTGCATAGTTTTCGCGAAAAGAGGCCACCTTTCTTTTTCTTAAAGCCACAGCCTTCTTTGGTGGACTTTGTTTACGGTGGCATTATTTATTATCGGAACGGATTTATTATTTGATTTCTTGAGCATTATGTTGGCGAGTGGTTTTAAGGCTCCTTGTTGTGGTAGCAAAGTTAAATTATTTTTTGTGCCATATATGTGTGTCTTTGTACACAAATTTTATTTTGGTACACGCATTCACACTTGGTGAATGGGATGGTGTTATGGTTGAACTTTTGTTTGATTCCATTGGTCATGTGAGTTTCTTTTTCCATGATTTTTTTTTTCGAGTTTATCTCGTGTGGAATTCTTTCTTATTGGACCTGTGATGGTTGGAATCTGCATTCCAAGTGTGTCTCGTCTTTGACACTTGTTCATGATAGTTTATTTTACACTTGTTTAAGTTGGGTCTGTACTTAATTTCCTAAGTCTCTAAGACAAATTCTATCATGGGTTAGTTAATCTAGTTGTTTTGGTGGATTTAGTTAATCTAGTTATTTTGGTGGATTTCATTGGATGGTTTCCAAAAGTTTTATATGGACTCATCAGCTTCTGCCTAGATCACTTGTTGCGTCTAGGGGTTTTTAATGAGTGCTACACACATGTGTTTCACTTGCTTACTTTGGAGTTCTGCTGCTTGAACAACACCATATTCATATCCTCTGGATCAATGAGTTGGCCACCAACAATTTTAATGCTTCTTTTGGCATGATCAATGACCATTAGATGGCATGCATTGATTTTTATGATCAACTATGGTTTTCATGGATTCGAGGTGCTCCTATGCTTCGATCCATTGTTTTATGAGGATCTTTTGATATTTTGGATAATATCATGTGCTTTGAAGGTAGCGTTTGCCTTCGTTTTTGCACGTAATTTTGGAGTATGTTGCTTGTACTCTTGTACATATTCCAACTTAGATACCTGGTTGCTTATGTATCTAGGCGAGTTGTTATTTTTCTAACCCAGCTTTATTGTGTTTATTAGGTAGTTATCATTAGAAAGGCACTAATACTTCAAATTATTTTCTAATGATATACTCGGAAAGAGTTATTCTTTGATGTGTTCTCAGGTATATAAAGACAGGTTTTAGTATGTGAAAGTTTGGGATAAGGCCATCACATTCCTTTTATGCAGGATTTTGTTCATATTTCCTAGATGGCATACCAGGAAGTTCCAAATTAGTAAGGTATGTATGGGTGGTATCATGGTGGTATGGGACACTAGCAATCCCTCACATATGTTATCTTATCGGATAATTTGGGCTCAGGATTGTTGCCCTGCTTACATTACTTGTCATGTTGACCCCAACATTCAAAGACAATCCTCTATCTCATTTTCTGACTTCACTTGAAGTTGTATTGTAGGCGTTCTCTAGATAAACTTCTTTTATCTATAGCTTGTACATTTTGATGGGTGTAATCTCATCGGCATTTTCACTTATTGAAATCTCTTTCTTTAGATTTCAACGAGTTTATCTTGTTGTGTTCGGATTAAGGAAATTTAGAATCTTCCTTTGTTGGCATTTCTTTCTATAGTTCCTTCCTTTAGGTGATTTATACAGTCCACCTGATAATTTACGGATGTACATATGTGACTCATCTCGAGACGTTAATGACTCCCTATAGTGATATGGGTAACTCAGGATGCCACTAATTCCCTATGCAGATGTGGGTACGTCGGGCCGCCAATGGATCCCTGGTTCTTGCCGTTATAATGCCATGTATTCCTACTTTATTCCAAATGGTTTACAACAAGTTTTCAAGAAATTGGAAACTACTTTGAGTATGAGTTTCTCTCTGATCACCAGTCTGATGGGAAAACAGAGCGTGTGAATCAGATTTTAGAGGATATGATTCGTGCGTATATCTTTTGAAAACCATCGAGTTGGAAAAAACTATCTTCTAATGATGGAATTTGCCTATAACAATTCTAAGCATACGGCTACTGGTTATAATCCGTTCATGCTTATGTATGGGTATCAGCCTAGGGACTTGTTGATGTTGGTTTAAGGACATTGAGCTTGATGCATCGAGGGATTTCTTGCATGATATGAAGGAAATGCTGACCCAAGCTCAGGATTCTATCAGGAGTGCTTAGGATAGAGCACGGTTTTATGCTGATAAGGGGACACTCACCTCAGTCTTTTAAGTCAGGAGCATTGGTTTATTTGAAAGTTCTTAAAGATTCTCAGACTTTGTCAACAGGAAAGTGGTCAAAATTATCTCCTAGATACTATGGTCCATTCCGAGTTATACATTGGATTGGCATGGTTACGTATGAGCTAAACCTATCTCCACATGTTAGAGTTCATCTAGTCTTTCATGTCAGCAGACTACTGAAAGAGAAACTGGGAGGTGAGGATAACACAGTTACTCTTCAAGAACTCGTTGAGGTCGAGGATTTATCCTATGTTCCACAAGAACCTAAAAAGGTACTTAAATTTAGGGAAAGAAAACTTCGTAATTGCTTAATCCCTGAGGTTAAAATTGGATGGAAAGATAGCAAAATCGAGGATTCAACTTGGGAGTTAGTTGAGAACACTTAGCATAGGTTTCCTTCTTTTAATTGCAAGAGTGCAATGTTTTGAGATAGGAGAAGTATATTATGTGCACATCATGTGCATATACTAGGAGGCTAACCCACCCTAGGCATGTGAGCATGGGAACATGGGAATATGCTCTAGTGGGAATAGGGTTAGGTCTAACCTTGGGTTGAGGTTAGGGTCAGGAAACCAAGGATCACGCATGGAAATGGAAGGTCAAGAGTCACTCTGGAAATGGAAGGTTAAGAGTCACTTGAGAGCTCTCCTATAAATAGGAGCATGAGGCACTCTCAAGGGATGTTCTCTTGTGTAGAGCATGGTATCTACTCTCTTGTCATTTCATACTACAGCTATGTGCTACTAGATTTAAGGTGTACCTCTTGGTGGTATGGGACACCAAGGTTAGGTATGTGGTTCTTCATTAATTTCATGTGTGTACCCTTCAGCTTGGGGGTGGTCGGGTGGATGAGTATATGCCTGGTTTCTGCATGTTTATGCATAGTGATTAGCTAGAGAGATCTTTGGGATTTTAACAACTTGGAAGGGGATCAACCCAACCAGGGAACTCATCACCAAGGGTCCCTTTGCATGGTATATGTTTTTTAGCTAGCCTTCACATCCCCAATGCCTGCTAGTCATGATCTCACCCCTACTTAAATTGGAGGACTGGGGCCAGGGTTGTTTAGAACCTTGACCTACACTTCTACTTATCGCAAGATTGGCATGGGTCCCATCAGCCTCGTTATATTCTAGATCTAAGTTTTGACAATATTTCAATACATATTTAGTTTTATTTATAATTATTTCAAATTAACATTATAAATTACTTTACGTGTAACATTGCAAGGTATGGCTTAACACTTCCATCTCTTTGTATCCATATGCAGATTAGCCAACATGCCTGCACCATTTATAGCTGATATCCACTTGGTTTAAATTTCAACATAACATCCTTTAATAATTTACACAAAGATATATTTGAGAATTTATGTAGAGCTTATTTCTAGACTCATTGCCTAATCTTAACTTCCTTTTTTCCTTAAACTCACACACTCTGATTTCTCTGCCATATTATTAAGGAACACTTACTTGAGTAATAAAACTCATTACGCATACATGCTTAATCTTAACTACTTAAAATAATAACTTCTTTACTCTCTCCAATTCCCCTTGTCAACCTCAAATAGAACAAGAGAGGGAAACCATAGCCTTAGGCATGATTTTGGCATAGCCCCTTAGGCTATTCCAAATTAAATATAAATTTCTAAAAGAGTCTCTCTCTCCATCTCGTTAATAGCCACCACCAAATAAGGACTATTACTTAACCCAATGCTAACATAAGAATGGGTGATTAATCATGACATAAAATCCTAAACTCAGTCTTGAAAGCAATTAACCACAGGACTTCTTTTCACAAACAACCATAAACATTTTTCATAGTAGCCATAGTTCATCTTCCGTGCACCATAATACAATATTATCTACATTGGCTACATGAAAGCCAATAGTGACAAGATATTCAAAAATCTTGTCAGACCATGCTCTTGGTGCTTGTTTTAAGCCATATAAGGCTTTCTTCAACCTGCACACATGCTCGGGGTGACTCACATCCTCATAACCAGGTGGCTGCAACATATACACCTCTTCCTGCAAATCCCCATGCAAGAATGCATTCTTTACATCCATCTGATGTAAAGACAATTGCTTTGACGCAGCCATTGCTATCACAACTCTCACTGTTGCCATCTTGGCAACTGGGCTGAAAGTTTCCTCATAATCAATGCCATATGTTTGCACATATCCTTTGGCTACCAATCTAGCCTTGTACCTGGTTATGCTTCCATCACTGTTATGTTTTACTTTGTACACCCACTTGCATCCAATGACTTTCTTGCTTTCAGACAATTGCACTAAATCCCAAGTCTCATTTCCATATAGTGCATCCATCTCCTCATCCATAGCTTTCTCCCAACACATTTCCAATAGCCTCATCAATGCATGTGGGCTCTACAACTTGCACAACTTTTGCCATGTATGCATAGTGATATGCCACATAACCATCATAGGTAAACCTCTGCACAGGAGTCTTCACTCTCCCAAATCTTTGCAGCTTTGCATTCATGGCTTCCATAGCCTTCTTTACACCAGGTGTTCTCATAGCTGGTATCCCAAGATCCTCATCAAGACTCATCTCTGAGCCACTAGACTCTCCATCAACATGAGAATGCCCTGCAGAAATGTCAGGCATACTAAGGGGCTCAACCACTTTCTCTTTGCCTTTATGTGATGTACTAATCACATTTGCAGGACTAGTATTATGACGCAGCCTGCCACTCCATGGTCTAACTGAACCACTAGATGAGAACTCTCCTGGTCCACTCAAAGACTGTGATTGCTGACTTGCATTCTGTGCAACCACATTTCCACTCACATCAGCCCCAACAGCTTCTTTTTCAGCAACATACCAGCTGCTCATCTCATCAAAAACAACATCCCTGCTTACTGTCAACTCACGTGTAGTAGGGTTATAACACCTGTATCCCTTTTGCTCAAGGGAATACCCAATAAACACACATTTTTCAGCTTTTGGATCCAGCTTAGTACTCAACTCATCTGGCACATGCACATATGCAATGCATCCAAAGACTTTCAGATGAGGCAAATCAGGTTTTCTACCTGTAAACCTCTCCTCTGGAGTTACATCATGTATGGCTGCAGTTGGAGTCCTGTTCATGATGTAAACTGCTGTAAAAATAGCCTCAGCCCAATAGCTATGCGACATATTCTTCTCTCCCATCAATGCTCACGTAATCTCAATAATGTGCCTGTTTTTTCACTCAGCAACTCCATTTTGATGCGGAGTGTATCTGCATGTAAACTGTCTCCGAATACCATTCTTCTTCAAAAATTTAGAGAACTCATTGGAGAAGTACTCTCCCCCTTCATTTGACCTTAGGCACTTTATATATTTCCTTGTTTTCTTTTCAACCACCATAACTCTGAAATTCTGAAAATGAGTGAACACCTCACTCTTCTCCTTCATGAAGTATACCCACACTTTCCTTGTGTGGTCATCAATAAACACATAATACCTACAGCCTCCCATAGACATGGTCTTCGTAGGACCCCATACATCTGAATGCAGAACATCTAGTGCATTTCTGCTCACATTTCTGTCACGTGGAAATACATGCTTTGTTTGCTTTCCAAATTGGCATGCTTCACATATTTTCTATATACCTTCAACGTTAAACTTTGGCAACCCTGTCACAATTCCTTTAGTCTGCATAGACTTCATTCTCTGCACATTCACATGTCCAATTCTTTTATGCCAAATGTCTGTGTGCAACAATTCTTGAACCATTTGCAAACATCGCAACACTCACTTCAGGCATGTTTACATTCAATATAAACATTCTACCCACTCTGTTGCCTTTTGCAACCAACCTGCACTTGTCTTTAAAGTCTTCAACATAACAACCATCAGGGTTAAACCGAACCTATAAACCTTGCTCAATCATCTGGCCAACTGAAACCAGATTCTTTGTTATGTTCGGAACATGAAGTACATCTGCAAGGTACTTCACTTTGCCATCCTGCATAGACAATGATGGCACATCTCCAACATGAGCAATCGGATGAGTAGTGTCATCCCTTGTTTCCACAAAACCTGGTCTTTCAAGGTTTTTCATCTCCTTGAACCACTCCCCATGACTTGTCATGTGGTTTGAAGCACTTGAATCAACGTACCATACATCATCTTTATGTGCTCCTTCAACATTTTCAGACATGGCATTAACGACATGCTGCATAACAAACAACCTTTCATTATCCTCATTGTTTCTGCTCGAGGATGCATAGTTGTTTTGCTGCAATTTCTCATTTTGCATGTCAGCTTGCTTCTTATAATAATCTGCCTACACATGTCCAAGCTTACCGCAATAAAAGCATCCACGTGTATCATTATACTGCCTTTGCTAATTTCCACGACCTCTTTGACTCCCCCTGCCTCTGAATTGGCCTCTTCCGCCTGCATGTTGTTGTTGTTGTGAATTCTGGGACTGTTGTTATTGTTGCTGCTGGCCATAATTCTGATTACCTGTTCGACCACCTCCTTGGCCGCGTCCACGGTCTCCTCTACCTCGTCCTCTTCCTGAACTTGTGTAGAAGGCCTGTTGCTCTCTGAACTGTTTTTGTTTTGTGAAGACTGTTGGTCTTCACCCAAGCTCTTCTCTTCTATAATCATCATAGACACCAAATCTGTGAAATTGGGAATGTTTTCCTGAGTCTGAATAGACGTCTTGAATGCCTTGTATTGTGGCCGAGACCACGTAGACAGACTTCCACCTCTCTCTCTCTCTCTGTGCAAGCAAGCACCTAATGCAATCTCTCATTAGCTTTCTTTTGAGGAAAGCTCTTTGCTACCAGCTACTCAGAGGAAGCTCTGTTATCAGCCCTTCTCTCTCTCTCTAGAGGAAGCTCTGTTAATCAGACTCTCTCTCTCTCTCTCTCTCTCTCTCTCTGTCTCTGCAAGCAGGCACCTAATGCAATCTCTCATTTGCTTTCTTTTGAAGGTTTAGCATTCTGTGTGTGTGTGCATGTGTGTGTGTGTGTGTGTGTGTGTGTGTGTGTGTGTGTGTATTGTGTGTGTGTGTGTATGGATTTGCAGCAATCTTCTTTGAAGCTTTAGCTAGCTCTCTCTCTCTCTCTCTGAGCAGGTATTTGCTTTTTTGCCATATTCTTAACATTCACTTTCTTTTTATTTGGGCCATCTATGGCTCTTCAGTGTGTACGCAGGCCATCATCCACTATCGAGTCCATGGCTATTTCCAAAGTACAGGATGATGAAGGTTATTGGATTCCTACCGTTTTTAAGCGGTTCATGTGGATAACAATGCAGCCCAGTTTGAGGGGTGCACAAAAGGTTCCTCGAAGGCACATGGCTTCCACAAGCCATCACTGGAAAGGAAGGATCTTAGAATTCAAAGTTTGCAACAAGGATGGAAAGCGGCTTGCAAAGGTGCAACATGTTTACACCTCAAGCCAAATACATCTTGAAGATGAGAACTCACCACGGTTCCCAACTAACTGTAAGTTTCAGAACTTGTTTAATGTTTCTTTGCTTTAGAGAAATGCTTGCATGAAGACTATGTGAATATCAAGAACTCCAATGTATTCTATTGTATGCAGATGTTTTCCCTTCAACATGTGTGGAATGGCAGCCTCTAGAATGTTTTACAGGGACCTTCGAAGCATGTCATGTTGATCTAGGTAGGCTTATGTATGCTGGGAAAACAAGTTCCGAACTTGCAAATAGAGGAGTATTTTTCATTGCTGCAACATATGTTGTGCCACAGAGGGGAAGGTTTGGAGCACTTGAGCCAATTTCTCCTCCTGCACTAAATAGCCCGGAATGGCCCATTCCAAACCCCACCACAATGGAGAGCTTTCAGCGCAAGATTTTCCATGACATTCAGTCAATCCTAAAGGCTGCATATGGATCCCACAGGATAAGTGTATCTCTTTTCATGCCTTTACATGTGTTTATTGCTATTTTCAAAGTAGGCAAATTCCATCGCACCCCAACAATGTGGATAAGCAAAGATGGGGCCTTTGAAGCTCTAGATACATTTCTAAAAGGCGATTGGACTACCAAGGTGGCAGAACATCAGGGCGATGTAATAAAGTGCTCAGCGGTAATGTCAATGGTAAGATGCAGGTATCAGATAGGCAAGCAAAATCTAACTATGGTGTACCCTATTAGAAGGTGGAAATGTTCGCATGGTGAATGGGAAGCTTTGGACTCTGATCTCTATGCTAGGGAGGAGGTAGAACTTCATATTGAAGTTCACCTAGGAGAGGAGCATACAGTGGTAGTTAATGATGATTGGAATTTTGCTCAGTTGAGAGATCGTATTGTCATGTCCTTTAATGTAAGGAACCAATTCAAGTTTGTTGTTTCTAATCGACCTATGTGTCACAGGTCAGAGAAACATACACTCTGTGTGTCATTGGAGCCCCCTAGGGTCCTTAGCTTGAAAGACTATTAAGTTGCAGACTTAGGTAACATTTTGAGTGATTTTTGGCGATAATTTGTAGCGGTGTACTTTTGAATACAAAATTTTTGATTGCACCATAGCCCCAATGTCCTCTGTATTTCACTGCAATTTGGATTTTAATTTTGTTAATTTTAAAAATTTTAAGTATGTTCTATAAATTTATTAAATGTTTAAGTGGAATGCTTTATAAGAATAGGTTTTGCTCTATAAAGCTCATTTCATTCTTAAGATCTTGCAGTTTCTATTTCCCTTCAATATCCCGCCATGGCTTCAAGCTCTAACTCGCTACGCGCAAAGCTTGAGAAAATTGGGCTCTCAGCAGGCGCAGGTCAGAACATTGCCATTTTTGAGGGGGTGATTGATATGCAGAGAACTATAGACCTTCACGCAGAGGCTTTTCAAGAGCAGGTCCAGTACATGAATGATGTAGTGGCACAATATGTCGTGTAATTGCCTGAGTCCACCACTAAATGGGTTCCAGTGGACTTAATCAGGCATCTGTACCATGGTGACAAGTCATTCCGATTCAGGCTCAACCGATTTTTGAAAGGGCTTACATCTAGCAATTACAGGGTCGAAGATGATGACACTGTATATGAATTGCAGGTTGGTAATGTAGGCACCACCTTCCTTTCATGGGATACGACGTTAGCACTGTTTCTGCAAGAAGCCAGGGATGCAGAAAAAAAGAAGGGAAAGGTAATGAGTAAAGAAGTAGCTCTTGTGAAGGAATCCAAAGGCGAGGTGGAAGAGGTTTTCTCAGAAGAAGCTGAAGCGTCCATGGCCTTGGTGCTTCTCCAACAAGGGTCAACTGAGGATGAAGAGCCTCATCGTGACCTCGAGGGGGATGAAATTGTGGAAGAGATCCCTGAGTTGGATGTAACCACTTTGAATCCCATCATCATGGATAACAAGGAATTTCTTTTCCTTGATGACATTTGTAAATCCTTGGGGTTAAGGGAGGATGAGGCCCTAAGCATATTAGCAATTGGGTCTGGTTTCTGCAAAGAAGACACACTTGAGCAACAGACTGCAGGTGTACAGATTGATTTTGATGACCACGATCTTACCAAAGCGCTAGCATTCCAAGGTTATGATACAGAACATACAATTGAGGAAACTATTTCCAATGCCCTTGTTGCTATAGAAAATATAGCAGCAGAGTATGAAAGTGTCCCTCAAGAAGCATTTCAACCACATAAGCGCTTGCATGTAGATACACATTAGTTGAGCAGCGTGGAAGCAGTATAGACATATGCAACCCACGCACAAGCCAATGTGATGATGACATTGAGATGGGTTAAGCCTTCATATTTATAAGTGAGTTATTACTAACACCTGAACTTTTTCTCTTGTAGAAAGCTTATATTTTTGACAAGTTTGCTGCACGTGGAGGTGGAGTTCGTGTGCAATCCGATGGACGAGACACCTCCCTGATTCATTACCTTCCTAGCCTCTCTCCATCATTTATTCGAGTAATCCATTTAGAGTACTCTGAGGAGGCACAAGCAGAGCTCATCAAAGCTCTAAGTGGGGTTCTCACTGAAGATGGGCTAGCAAATAATGCAAACAAATGTATACTTATTAGCAGGGAGGCAGCTATGTATACATTTGCAGACAACTACACCGGCCATGTGCTAAGCCATTGTGCTACATCAATCTCCAAAGGTGTAACCAATCCTATTATTATAGCTAATAGCCTAGGTGAGAAAGCCACGCAGAGTGACGAAGCTAAAGAAGCTCTCAAAAATCTTCTCAGGAACTTGTAATTTTCTTTCTACGAAATCAATACAAAATGTATACTTTTTTAATTGTAATGTTTTTAAGAATTCTCAACCATTTCGCTTGTTTATTTGTTGTGTCAACACTGTGCCCTATAAACTTTTGGCAGGCATGTGAATGTGTAGGAAATTTCATTGATAATGATCAAATATTTGTTCAAATATTGTCACTTAACATCCAGCTGAAATCTGCCAGCTGAAATCTGGCAGTACAAATATTGTCACTTAACTGCCAGCTGAAATCTGGCAGTACAAAATCTGAACAATTTAAAAAAATTTAATTTTTTTTATGTTTTTTAATGTTTGTAAGCATATTTTTCATCAAAAAAGTGTACATAATGCATGAAAGAGTACAAAAATGAAAAAAACTGTGCGCTACGGCGCGAATTTATGCTTTTCATAGTTGAGGACAGGCTTAAATTCGCGCCATAGCGCACAGGCATCATTTATTCATTTTTGTACACTTTAATGCATAATGTACACTTTTTTTGATGATAATTCTGCCTAGAAACATCAAAAAGAAAAAGAAAAACTTTTGCTTTTTTTAAAAATGTTCTATCTACTGCCAAACTTCACCAGGTGATTTTGAGCCCCAAATGACTTTTTTTGTCCCTGAGCTTTTCTAAGGCCTTATTGAGCTTTAAGCCTTTTTTTGGACCTAAAATAAATTCAATTTAATTTTATTTCTGCACTATGTAAGGATCCTTTGTTTAATGCCAACAACAATACCACGTATAACAAGATAATATTCAAATTTTATATTGGTTTTCACAATCACCTTATCCATAATACAAATTTTGTTCCTGTTTGACTAAAGCTCTTAATACATGATCAACAGTTTTACCCATTCAAACAACAGTACAAGAAATGAAATGTCTGCTTTTATAACACAGTTGAAACAAATGAATACGTTGGTTTACGAGTCATTGACAATATCTTATAGATTCAAAAAAATGTATTACAATGTTAGAGATTACAAAAGGCACAAAGGCCGCCGCCTAAAAGCTTAATCCTATCCTATAAATCCTTCCTTATGGAGCACTTTATCCTGACGTAAACGTAGTGCAAGTGCCATGTCAACAGGCTTTAGGGTCACCCTTTTGGCGTGAGCATGGCACAGCACCGACGAATCTTGAAACAGAGAGACCAAAATTGTTTCTGATGCCTCTTGTAGGGCCTCGAGTGCCGTACTCTGTACCCGAGTGACCCTGTCACTGTACTTGTCGATGACTTCTTTTACAACTCTTACAAAAGGGGCCTTCGCCATGATGGGGTCTGTGCTCTTCTGGTACTTTCTGATTTCTCGCAGAGCCCCACGGTCCCCGGTTTCCATCTTCTCTTCTTGTTGGCTACAGGGGGTGGTGGTGGATGCGACCTCTCTTCCCATGGTTGTCTATAATTTCTAAATTTTTTTCACCTTTCTTGCTCGGCTGGATCTAGATTTAGTCTTCTTTTACTTGCTTCTGCCTTCTTCTTTCCTTGTTCTTGTTTTAATCTGCGTGCTTCTTGAATTCTTTGTTCCCGTCTTTCCCTCTCCCTTTGCTCCTCCTGCTCCTGTCTTTCCCTCTCCCTTTTCTCCTCTTCTTGTCGTTGATCCTCCTCTTCCATCTCCACCTCTTGCTGCCTATTTGCATGTTCCTTCTTTCTCTTGACACAAATCTTTATTCTTTGTTTTTTAGGTGGAGGCTGGGACTGACACCTCTCAAGTTCCTCATGTAGTGTTTGTGCTAAGAGCCTATCCAGCTCCTCACGACGGCTTATTTTCTCTGCTTCATAGAAGTCAGTAGCCTGTTGATACTGCTCTTGCTAAGTACAGAGAAGTGCTTCTTGGTCTTCCTCAAATGCGACCCTTAGCTCCTCTTCTAGCTGCTGAGGGAGTAGGGCTTGCTGTTGCTCTCTTCTTCTATGCGCCTCCTCACATCATCAATCTGGCATTGTTGCTCTTCCAGCACACGCTCCTGCTGCTCAGCCTCTGAGAGAGGTCGGGGGAATGGTGTACGCGTGGCTCTAAATGAGCCGGTGTCTCCAGGCTGCTTGGAGACATCCTCAATATTGTCCAGTCCTGAAAACACATCTAGCTATACATCTTCCTGTCGAGTCTCTACCTCTCTGTCCATGCTTGTATGCTTCTTTTTGATACGTTTTTGCACTTGTTGAAATGCTTGTGCCGCGGCGACTGCCTGTATCAAATTGTGTGCACCAGACGGTACGTTTGGGTTCTCAGTTTTGCGTGCAGTGTGCTTAGTTCTAGCCATCCATTGACTTACACGAGTGAATGAACGTGAAAATGTAATTTTAAAACTCACTTTTACAGGTTTATATAGTTTTTGAAAAAAACTTATTAATAAAAAAAATCTCTAAAAATTAAAAAAAAAGGCTTTAACTTAAAAAAGGCTACAATTTTTTAATATGGAACCCATTTTCGACCCATACGCCTACGCGCACCGAACCACTCACGCATCCCATGCATGGCACTTGATGCTCGCCAATTGACATTTTTTACAACCCTTCGTAGTAATGACACCTGCCCTTTTGGTTTCTATCGGTGTCAACCTCCCAAACTGCGATAAAACCAATTGAACATCTCATGCAAGGCATTACTTTTTTCCTTACCACCTCCACCATGTCACGTGTTCTTAAAGTATGCTGCCTTAGCTTGATAATGAGAGCGCTCCATTCCTTACCACCTCCACCATGTCGCGTGTTCTTAAAGTATGCTGCCTTAGCTTGATAATGAGAGCGCTCCATTCCTTGGGTGCTCCAAATTGCCATTGGACCATATTGGTCGAGAAAAAACTGTGCGTGGACAAATATAATGTGCTGCAACAAAGATCATATCAGAATTTTACTATTTGGCGATTAATATCAGTAAATAGATAGAAAGGTAAATACCATATAGTGGGTGATATGTGTTTCTCCCCATACATCAACCATTTGCTGAGTAAATGTATGTATTGCAGTCTTTAAGTTTGCAATCTCCTCAGCAACAAGTGGAGCCTTTTCTAGCAATTGAATCATTTTGTCAAGTGACTCCCACAGCCTTGCCTGCTTGAGACCAAGCTCTGCATTATTCCCACGATAAGTGATGCATTCACAAATGGCCTTCCATAATTCATATTTTGTGTGACTATTGTACCCCTCGTAATTTGAGAGGTGTCTTGCTTTGGACCCACCCATGCATATTTTGTGTGACTATTGTACCCCTCGTAATTTGAGAGGTGTCTTGCTTTGGACCCACCCATGCATATTTTGTTTGGATTATCCTGACCCGGTCCTAACTTTTTAGTATCCTTAGTTAACTTTACAGCACCACCATGAAGCCCCATGCTTGAAAGGACATCTTCCAGCTTACTGATGCATTCTTTGTTTGCGAAGATGTTCAGGCTCCATATTCCATGCATAATTGATATGTAACTTCAGTAATTTGTCCATTATGCATAACCTAGCATGAAGCGTGCAAATATGAACACGAGAAAGTGGAATCTCCAATATAGGGCTCCATGAAATATCTTCTTGATCACGATTAGACGGACAATTGGTATTACAATTCATAATGCCATTAACCCACTGCATAGGTTTCTTTGGATCTTTGTTTTGGGTTGTACTCAAGGTGGTTGTACATTTTTCTTGCCCTTTGCATGAGATTTGGTCGTCTTGGTGGCTGCAACCTTGCCTGAAGCTTTGTCGCGATCAATATACTCTGATTTTGAATGGCAGCAATAAATACATGGAAAAAAAGTATTTGCTCCTGGCTTGCATCCTAGCATACACTTCAATGTCTTTAAATCACCTGCCATGTGCCACTCAACTGTAAATGTTCCTACATCTTCCACATGCAAAGTTTCTCCTTTTGATTACAATGATATGACATTTGGGATGCCTGTTCGGGTAAGGTACCATCGCAATGTATCATTCGTCTCCTGTGGAAGCTCAAATGCTGACAACCACCATATATTCTTTTCTGATTGCACTCCATAGTAATCTTTTCCCTGAGATTGACTTCCCGTGTTGGAATTTGAGGCTTGTACACTACAGTCAAGAAGATTATCATCCTGTTCCAGATTTCCTTTGATAGCCCTGTTCATAAGTGTTAGGCTGACTCTTTCTAATTTTCGTCCTTTTACAATTTGACACTCATCAAGCTTTAACACAAACACAGCCTGACCTTGGCACTCCTCAATGCTTAGACCATAATAAGAAATCATAGCTCTTTGAAGGGTCCTTAAATTAATAAAGACATTGTTGTACTTGTTGCATTCAAATACCTTTGTAGTACATACAGGCAGAGCATCCTCCACATGACGGTAGCCACCTAACATGTTCCCAATTTCTCAGTTTGCACTTTTTCTTGCCATGGTTACATTGTATGGAGTT
>NC_141056.1:22409916-22559916 GCF_041138505.1 Cibotium barometz
TGGGGAAGGTCGAGGAGCTGGCCGGTTCTGATCCTAATGAGGTCTGTGGGGTTGATAGGACGGACTGTTATGCGTACCACCACGCATCCGGGGCTGGCGATGGGCTTACTGGGCCGGTACAGGAGCTCAAGGGCTTCATGGGGCTCCCCACGCCTTACTTGTGCAATCGACCGTGCCATTGGATACTGAATCTGAACTGTGTATCTTGTGTGTCTGTGTGTGTGGTGTGTGGGTAATGTGTGGACTTCGGACTCCCTCTTTATTATACCTCATGCATGACATTTTCATTGCAAACCTCATGCATGACGTTTTCTTTTATTTAAATTAAGCTGATAAAACAACGTGATACACACACATACAGTGTCCCGACTCCCAAGTCTCTCTTTATAGTCATGCGCATCAAAAGAAAAAGCAGGTTGCAAATCGAGTTTTGCAAAATATCGGCATCAAATTCTTTTTAAAGAGAGAGAAGGAACCTTTAATATGACAACAAAGGTGGAAAACGTTAGGAGGTTGACGTGTGACGCTTCTGAAAAAATCTTAACCGTCTCAGGTCGGAATAAAATGCAAAGAATAAAAAAAAAGGTTTCACTATGAGTACGCAATGGTCGTTTTTAAAAAAATCAAAAAGCTTAGCATCTGCTGTGAATTTGCGAATGTCTCAATGAACCGAGTGTTTAACTTTGCATATCGTTTTAAAGCTTAGAACATTAATTAATTAATCGAGCTCGTTAGATCTCGATTAAGTAATTAAAGTAAGTAGCCTGAATATGTAAGTATAATATAGCAAAATATGTCCTTCCTTCCCATGGGTGAATAATTTTGTTATTATTACTTTTGTGTATATTTTGTTATTTCAAGTTGTCCCATTTTTTGGGGCAATAAATGTTCTCTAGAAAATATGGGTGTTTAACTCTATTCTTTAAAAATAAGAGGATGAATTATATTATAATTATCAAAAGTTGAATTATGTTTAAATTATGGTTAGCAAAACCAATGTCCATTTGGAAAGATAAGAATAATAATAATAATTAAGAAAAAATTAATATCATAAAAAAATGTACAAGATCAATGCAAACATTACTGGTCTTTGCATATCATCAAGCTAATTAACCCTTGTATTTGAAACTAGAGTTGTCAGATGTCATTAATCCATAAGTGTAGTTGGTTTACTAAAAGAAGGCTTACCTACACCAAGAGCATCAACGTATGAAACACAGAAGCATCTTTTGTGTGTGTGTGTGTGTGTGCGCGCATATATATATATATATATATATCCACATATACATATACATATACATATATATACATACATATATATACATATATATATATATATATGTATATATATATGTATATGTGGATATATATATGTATATGTATATATGTATATTTATATATGTATATATATATATCTATATATATATATATATATATATATATGTATATGTATATATGTATATTTATATATGTATACATATATATATATATATATATATATATATATGTATGTATATATATACATATACATATATATATATATATATATATATATATATGTATGTATATATATACATATACATATATATATATATATATATATATATATATATATATATATATATATATATATGTATGTATATATATACATATACATATATAAATATAGATATGTATATATACATATATAAATATACATACATATATATATATATATATATATATATATATATATATATATATGTATGTATACATATATGTATGTATATATATGTATATGTATATGTATATGTGGATATATATATATATATATATAGAGAGAGAGAGAGAGAGATGAATCTTTCTTTATTCTACCATCAAACACATGCACATATCTCATGACTCAAGTATTAAAAAATGGTGTCATGCTTCAAATTTTAAAAACAAATAACCATTTTAAAAAGGTGACTTGACACTATGTAGAATTTTAATTGTAAATACATAACTCTAACTTCAGTTGCATTAAAGCAACCTTGATTGATGAGGAGAAAAGACTTAAAGGCAAAGCAGGTGGACCTTCATTGCATTACCAAGGAGAAATCATTCTTCACCATAGGACCAAGAGCCGGAGTAAAGTGTAACTTTTGTGGCTAACTAGGCCACTTAAAAAAGATTATTGGAACAAAAAGAAGACTCAAGCAAACATAGTAATATTTAAAGAAGAACTAAATGAAGGGGATTCCCAAGAAGAAGACCAATCATAAGAACACCTTGTGCTTAACCTTCTCATTGTATTCATACCCTTGTGTAAAACTTCAAGTCCTCAGCAACATTGTAGCCTATGAGAAGTGGTTGGAAATTTTTATTGAGATAACTTGTGTGCTCATTCCAAGTGAGAAGAACACCTATCTTGCTTCAGAAAATTATTTCAAATCTGTCGATTATATTGATATTCGATTGTATCAAATATCTTTGAACCCATTATATCGATATTCGATTGTATCGAATATATTTGAACCCATTGAAATGCCAATTTTGGGTCAAGCATGGTGTTTTATTGGGACACATTATGTTTAAAAATGGTATCTCCATAGATGAAAGCAAAGTCAATTAGGTTTTGGAACTCCCACCACCCACAAATTTTAAGGGAGTATAAAGGTTTATGGAACATGTCGGGGGTACTATGCCAAAGGTTCATATTATTCTATGCGGTGGAGATTCATTAGGGAAAATTTGGACTCAAAAAGGGGCCTTGTAAGAGATCCCTTGGGATGGTGATGTGGACAAAGCAAGCCAATAAATCCACATATAATATTGGAGGGTACGTGCGTCATTTTTGAGTTCTTTATTCCATTAACTGACATGTAGGGTGTTTTTTAATTCAAAACAATGCATCTTGAGTATAGTTTTTTATTCCCACTATGGTGCCTTATTTTATTGAAAAAAGACACCACTCTCTTTCTTCATTACACTTTTGAATGTAACGAAGCCAACTTTGCTAATCAAACTTGAACCGAACTTCGTTCCTGCAACCCATCATCTTGCATTGTCTCCCTCATTGTCTTCCCGATTGCACAACCACAACCACTCCAAATCCAAATTTTTTTGAGCGGGAGGTTTTTGATTTTCTCTTCTTCTCAAGGCGGCAAGTTTTGAAAAAGGATGGAAAAGTATTTGTTCTTCATGCGCCATACCTGCTTGTGCATGAATAACAATCCCATTTCTTACCTTTTTCAAGTGAGGGTTGTGCTTACAAGTACTCTGTACATTTTGGTTCATCCAGGATACCAACAAGTTTGTTTGATGGACAAGGAGGTATTATTTAGTGATGTTGTCTTTTGGTTTTAATGAAGCAATCTTCTTCACGGGAGATAAGTGTAATATCTTTGGTTTTTTTTGGTTAAAGTGTGAGTTCATGATGCTTTTTGGTGTTGTTAAAGCACAGAACAATGCAATGGAACCTGTGCAGCAAAAGAGGAAAAAGGTGGACATCCACTTCCAAGTAGAACCCGATTATGCTCCCTGCTATAAGAGAAATTGGTCTAGGCCAGCATGCGAAGCCCGCATTACTGAGCTTCGAAATGAAGGAAAGAAAAATATGGACCTTTGGTTGGATGGTAGTATTTACCCACCAGATCCAACCTCCTCTCAATCTCCATCATTCTTTGGGTTGACAAGTTTCTTCAAGTTTGTGTGTGAGGGTGAAAATGGATTGCTTGGGTATTGCAAAAGACTGTTTGGCCAATGTCAAAGTATCTTTGAAAGACATTTGAGTGATAGAGATGCCAGGATAAAAATGCTTGAAGGTGCGAATTTTTACTTGGCATCGATCACAACAGCTTTGCAAGCTTCAAACGAGGACAAAGCAAAAGTTTGTGCTGGGTTACAAAAAGAGTTTGATCATTTGCAGCAGACTATTTGTAAGATGCAGGACACTATTAAGGAGAAGAATGAAATTTTGGCAGTTCGAGAAATCAACAATTTCACATTGGAGAGTGAGAATGCACACCTTCGAAAACAACTTGAAAAGTTCAATAGAAAATTGCAATATTTGAAAGACACGCCATTGGGTGCTCGATTACGCAAGAGACAGATCAAACCATTGGAAGAACTCAATGTTGGAGGTGGCCAATGGAAGCGTCGTGTAAAAGCTTGCAGGTATTGGGATCTATAATTTCTTTGAGCACTCACTTTCATTTTCATCTTTAGTTCCTTTTTTGGAGATGGGGGATTGGGTGTGGGGGTGGTATAGTTAGATGAATGGTGGACTGAAATAGCTATCGTTGTTGCTTCAGGATGGTCACAGATGTTGTGGGTCCAAAAGAGCAAGGTTCTGATATATTTGGCAAAGTTCTGACAAAAGACATCGTGGAGTCAGCAATACAGCATCCTAAGTTTGCAAGACTTCGATCAGACATAGCAAAGCAATCCTTGCAGGAGGTGAGTGAAGCATTCACGCCTGCAGATGCACAAGGTATATGTGACATGGCTGGTATAAGCACAAAGTCTTACAGGATGTTGTTTAATAAAGTTAAAGAGGGTTTCAATTGTAAGCTTGGAAAAAAAACAGTAATTCCCATTCCAAAACCATTTCACGTAAACAAAGCTCGAAATATTCTCAACTTGGGAATGGTCGAACTTGTTGGAGAGCCTTGTCACGTGTCTAGCACATTGACAGTGACTAAAAAGAGCGGGGAACAGAAAATTATAGAGCTTACAGAGTTCAACAATTTCATCATGGATGTTCGGAAATTACAAATGGCTATGGTGAAATTTTATGGCATCAGTGTACATGAGTGCAATGGAAGGCTGAAATTTGTTTTGAAACTTGAAGAGAGTGAGGTGATCAAAGGACAGAAGCTGGAAAGGGTTAGCATTACTTTAATGAATAGAGCTTTGGATGCAAGTATCAGTAATGGTGATGAGAAGCACTTTAGTGTACAATCCGAAAATGAGATTTGGTGGCTGGCTGCATTTGAGGTGACGTGCTATCCATTTTTAAAAAAAGAATATTATGTTGCTATCCTCTTGTTATGATGTTGTAGACAATCTAACAGTTGTTGTTAACAGGTTCCAACAGAGACCCATGAAATTCTGAAGTGGTACCTCAACCAGACTGAGCTTCCTTCCACTATCCAGCAGCAGTCGAATGGCGAAAAGCTTTATGTAGAAGGATATGGTGAATATGAGGTTGAATGGCACCTGGCTGCAGATCTTAAAACCTTGAAATGCATGTTTGGTATTTCCCAAGGAGCAATGGCCAAGTATCCTTGCCTGTATTGTATGACCGAACGAGGTGTCTCCAAAGGAGGAAAAGAGAGAGAATGGAAATGCCTAAATGCAATCAGTAATAGGCGTGAACCCCCAAATCGTGATGCTCCAGGAGTGGATCCTAATTGGGATCCAATTCTTCCTATCCCTTTGATCAGAGTTCATATTTGTGTTTTGCATGCGCTGGTTAGAATAATTGAGAAACTAGTCTACATGTACATCGAATTTTCATGGAATATGAAACCAGAGTAGAGAGTGAAAGAACTATTAAAAAAATAGAGCAAGTGCTTTCAGATGCAGGTTTACATTGTGGTCAAGTGAAGATTGAGAAGGACTTGAGAAGATCAGGGAAGACCGGAAATGTTCCTAGAAAACCATGTTTTGGAGGTGCAAAAGCCAGAAAGTTCTTATCTAATCATACCCAGAGAGGTCATCTGGGTACAGATTTTGAGGTGTGGAGGAAGCTTCATGCAGCTGTACCTGATCAAGGCTCTTCAGGACAAGCAAGGGTGGCAAAGGCCAAAGCGTGGTTGGCATTTGATCGCCTAGCACCTTTGTTGCAAAAAGCAAGGTTTGAAGATGGGGATGTTGAGAAATTTGAGGCAGTTGTGACAGAGTTCTACACTAGCTATGAAAAGGCATGGGGTGCGACAAACTTGACACAATACATGGTTATTACTTGAAAACCTACAGCTTTGAGTATTTTTTGTTGTTCAAAAAATATTGTACGATACTAAATGTCTTGTTGTTGTTGAGCATTTGTAGCACATTTTGCATGCACATGGAACCTTTTTTGCGGAAGAGTTTGGAAGCCTTGGGATTTGGTCTACCCAAGGCATGGAAAGATCTCATTGGCAAGCACGTTGTGCCTATCACCAAAGGGCCACTCAACATGGAGGAGGAATAAAGAAAAGTAATCCCATGAAGCAACTATGTCAGTGGTGGTATAGGCAGATTCAAGTGAGGGCTCGTGTGAAGATCAAACATGCTGAATCAGCTGTGTCATGTGCAATAAGAAAGGTTCAGGCTGAACGGAGACGTTCAATATATGTCTCCTCACAGGGAAAGCAGAATCATGCTGAATGGCTAAGACAACGACAAAGACAGGGCAGAGTATGGAAGAAAATTGATCATTGAAATATATATTGTAAAACAATGATGTAACTGTGAAAGATTTTAAAAGAACAAGAGATTTCATCTATGTCCCATATAAATGTTTCCAATATATATACATTTCATAGTTTGTAATGGTAAACAAGAAGAGTATTGAGAAATATGACGAAACTTCTTAGCAACTGGAACAATCTAAATTTGTTAATCTGGAGCAGAGACTTCCCCCAGCCGAGCCTTTTTTGATGACGTTTCTGCATCATCGTCTTCATCCTCTATCAATGGCACAACAGGGACCTTTGGCCTTGCTGTTCTAAGAAGATGCTTCTTCCCGCAATCACTCAACAGATTAGGATCTGTGATTCCACATGCCAACCCGTAAGCAGCATATGTTAAATAATATTTACATCTTAACGAATATACTCCAGGTCCCTCTCCAAAAATTCGAACAGCTGCTTGCCGCTCCAGAAGTATTGCCTTGTTTGCATTCAGCCTTAAGTGATAGCCACCTAAATACCTGGATAGAGTCTTTATCGCCATCAGAGGAAAACTGGCATTGTCCTTGGAGAAGCTAGCATGAAATATCACAATTTGAGGGAATTTTAGGCGATGTATATATGTTCCTAGTGTCGAATCGTGGCCCAATCCCGCCATACGCTTGCCTGAAGCACGTTTGAGGAATGTGTCTTCATATATTTCCAACTGAAAAAATAAAGGAGCATTAGCCAGAAACAACATCACCAAACATTTCAGGACAAAGTTGATAAAGCCAAATCCACAACAAAAAAAAACTAACCTCTTGGTTCTCATCTGCTTCAAGCAAGGCGTCTTGCCATAAATTAGTGCTCGAACTAGGAACGGTTTCCGCTGACTTATTTGGCACATCCCTAAACCCTCCCATGTTGGTGATATTCAGTCTGTCCCTTGCTTCTTGTAGCTCTTCCTCTGTGGCATCTTTTCCTTCATATCTAAGGGCATCAGCATAGATCATCTTTAGTGTTGCTGCAGCAGATAGGAACTCGATGTCTTTCACATGGCTATCCACTAGTAAGTACTTGTCTATCCCATCATCATCTACAAAATTGTCATCGACCTCCAGATTTTGGGCTATGAAAGCTATGCAATGGTCCTCCCTTAAGTTAAATACATGTTGTATGTCTGTCAGCAATATATACTCTGAATCTCCTACTTGGTAGGAGGGGAGTAATGGCGTTGGAATGGGGGAGGAGTCATCTGATTCAATCACAAGCTGACCTACATCACTGTTTTGTTCTCTAACTGTCTCAATATCAACCACCGAACTGAGCTTCATCTCTTCTTCAACATTGAACTCCTCAATCACATGAGGAGTGTCCTCCTCTTCAGCAACATCCTCAACGGTGGGACTAGCCTGACGAGAAATCGTGTCTTCACTTTCATTTGTTGCATGCGGCTCTGTACATTCTTCATCTGTTAATTGCACGTTCATGTGCAAGAAGCATAAGAAGGCATAAGAGTATTCCATCAAGCGGCATTTTCTTTTGTGAAAAGGGCATAGCAAAGCTCTCTTCTTATCACATGGCACCTTGTGCCAATCCCTGTTTAACCTCTGCTTCTTCTCCGGTGACACCTTGAGATTAAAATGAATGTGACTTTTCCCATCAATCATCATTGGTTCTTCATTTGTGAGCTCGTCAAACTCTTGCTTTGCCTCTTCGAAGTATCCATGATGGCTAGAAAATGTATCCTCCAGAGAAAAATCGCAATTGAACATCAACGAAATTGCAGGGTGCAAATCATGATGTCGACATTTGTAGAGGAAGTCATATAATAGAGTTGCAGGTGTTTCTTTAATATCTTCGTCCACATCAAACTCGACTTAAACTTGCGCCATGGCTGAATTCACGGGTGTAGATAAGACATGGAAAATATTAGTTCAAGCAATTCATCAAGAGACAGTCGATCTTAAACAACAAATCTCTGTGTGGTGTGAATGGATTCAACATAACACGAGAGGAGATGCCAGAGGAATCCAGGTATTCCTCCTCGCGTTGTAGTGAATCTATTTTCCCTAACGCAAATAAAATTGCAGCTAAGTCAAGGACCTCTTCTCGCGTTATGGTGAATCGATTCACCATAATGCGAGGAGGAATATTGTGCTTCCTATGGGACCTTCGCTCGCGTTATGGTGAATTGATTCACCGCAACATGACGACTTTATCATCCTTTGGCAACGCCTCTAACGTTATGGTGAATTACAAATAAAGATAGTTCTCCAGTACCCATACTGAGAGAGGAGGTGTCAAACGAATTAAAATACTCTTCTTCGCAGTCAATTCACCATAAGGCGAGGAGTCATAGGTTTTCAATTCACCTTAACGTGATGAAAAGACAAAGCAAGAAGTTCTCCACGACTGAAACCAAAACAACGAAATAACAAAAGAAGAAGGAAGCACAAAAGAGATAAAAATACCAGGAAAACGAATTGTATACAATCGTCGCAGGAGATGGAGATGAAGGAGGTTGGAGGTTTGTCTTTGACGTTGGATACAGGAGGATGATTGATGAAGGAGGGTTGGAGGAGATAGTCAGTCGTTGATGGAGATGAAGGCCGTTGGTGGGGAGATAAATGAGAATACGAACTCCAAGAGAGGCAATAAATGAGATGAGTATCCTAGAAAATCCGTTTTTAATGCTACGCGACACGTCAGCGCCGCGTTTTCACCCGCCATTCCATGAATGCCACGTGGAAGCCCGCCGTGTACCTAGCACGTGTACAAGCTATAAAGTTTAATCAAAGCCCTTTTTAATGCTATGCGATACGTCAGCGCCGCCTAGTCGCCCTGGCAGCCCGCCAGCACGTGTGTTCGCTCTAAAGACTAATCAAAGCCGTTAATCACGCCACCTTTTCGTCCTCTTATCGATTTTGCCTTGTCCGTCCTCCTGCTTGCCTCCAGGTGACTTCCGACTACCGCCACAGTACTGAACCGATTTTCCACCTCCTGCACGACAGTCTCCATCCATTCGCACGCAAGAAATGTAAGTTTTTGTATACTACTTGATTGTTTTGTAAGTTTCTTGTATATTGCTTGTTTGTTTTGTTTTTTCTTCGACTGTTTGCCCTGTGCCATTGTTTTTTCTTCGACTGTTTGCCTTCTGCCGTGGTGATTCGATTCACCTTAAAGCACACGACGGGCCATTAGAATCTCAATAAGCTCCATGTCTTATGGTGAATCGAATCACCATGGCAGAAGGCAAACGTAAGAGATTCGCGATAATCCTCCTCCCGTTGTAGAAAATCGATTCACTATAACGCGAGGAGGATTGTTTTTCTTTGACTGGCCCTTAGACTCGCGTTATGGTGAATCGATTCACCATAACGCAAGACCAAGGGGCAAAGGATTCACGATAATCCACCTCTTATTGGTGTCAATTAATTCACCTCCTACACGACAGTCTCCATCCATTCCCACTCATAGAATGTGATGAAAGTGTATTACATGATTATTTTGTGATCAGTTTCTTGTATAATACTTGATTGTTTTGTTTTTCCTTCGACTGTTTGCCCTCTGCCATTGTTTTCTCTTCGACTGTTTTCCCTCTGTCATGGTGATTCGATTCACCGTAAAGCAGACGACGAGTCATTAGAATCTCAATACTGCTCTATGTGTTATGGTGAATCGAATCACCAAACTGCAAGATGGAATGGTAAGAGATTCGAGAGAACCCTCCTCCCGTTGTAGTAGATCGATTCACTATAACGCGAGGAGGATTGTTTTGCTTTGACTGGCTCTTAGTCTCGCGTTATAGTGAATCAAATCACTATAACGCAAGATCGAAGCTCATAGGATGCACGATAATCCGCCTCTTATTGGTGTCAATGAATTCACCATAATGCGAGAAGGATTATTGTGTTTCTGTGGGCCTTCGTCTCGCGTTATGGTGAATGGATTCACCATAACGCGAGGAAGTGCATATTGCTTTCTTGGCCACCCTCTCTCGCTTTATGGTGAATTGTTAATCGTGTACTACTGAATAGCAAAGTTTTCTACTTTTTCTTGCGTTTTCAGATGGCTCGTGTAAGGCATACAGCTAGACCCATTGACAATGCAGCTCCCTCATCTACTGGGAAGAAGATGGGCGTTCTGAAAGCCTCAAGATCAAGGAAATCAAGCAGTCCTTCCCGATTGTCCAAAACGCAGCCTAGACTAAGGCGTTTCGCAGAGCATTCGGCAGCCCTGCGAGAAATCAAAAAGTTTATGAAGCACCCGACAGCTGCTATTCCCAGATTGCCTTTCCAGAGGCTTGCCAGGAGAATTTGTGAGCAGAATGGAATTTTGTTTAGGTGGAAGGCATCGGCCTTGTTTTGCTGCAAGAGGCCACAGAAGATTGGATGATCGAATTTTTTTTGGATAGTTACGTTCTTGCTGCCCACGCACACAGGGTGATAGTAATGAACAAAGATTTTTTCAGCCTAGTAGCCCTTCGTTTCAGATACGATAAGTTACTTAGACCAGTTACGTTTACTGATGAACGAATGTTACAAATTTTGGATGTCCGTCCTGTACAAAAAGTGAGAATTGAAGAGGTGACCGAGGGAGGTCCAGATCATGAGCATCAGACTCGGGCAAATTTAATGACAAGCGCTCAAAGGGAACATCAAGCTGCAATGCTTGCATTGCAAACAAAAAGGGAAAATGTTCGCGCACTCCACGCCATGAATCGGGAGGCGCTGCAATTTTTGTTGCCGGAGTTCTATGTACCCTTTAATATTAGAGGGCATAGATGTTATTTCCCGATTCATGCTGAAGAAATCAACATTTTGTTTGATCCCAAAACTGAAGTCAACGACAAAGTGCTCAGATGTGTTTTAAGGTATACTCTTTTCTCTGTCCTCCCACAATTTTTCATTCTTGGCTCTTAAAGTTGATGCCTCACTCTTGATATGTTTCCTTGTGAAGTTTTGTTATTTCGCTATTGCCCGAGGATGTACAGCAACGAGTGTTCCAGATTGATTCACTGGTCTCAACACTGTTGCTAGTAGAAACAGTTCCGTACCTCGATGTGCTGAACTGGTTTCGGGAGGTCCAGCTGGACGATGCTCGAGTATTTTTTTTGGCATATCATGAAAAGTGAGTTTGTCTCTCTCTCTCTCTCTCTCTCTCTCTCTCTCTCTCTCTCTCTCTCTCTCTCTCTCTCTCTCTCTTGCATGATGTTTATAGGAATCACCGTACACGAGTTATATAGTGCTTCCTTTGGATTGAAACTAATAGAAATCTATTGTGCAGTTCATTGGAGTCTTCTACTAGTCGACGTGCAAGAAAATGTCATTTACCTTGCAAATTCGACATCTGGTGTCCATGGAAATGTTTTGCTGTAAGTAAAAATCATTAAGATACATATTATTGTTTGAGTTAGAAGTCCGGATTGATCAGGATAATGATTGGTCTCTGTTTACAGTGGAGTCAGGAAACTAATGGCAGCTTACGAGAGCCTCAGCATGGACATCGACACCCTGGATCGATCGACCATCCGAAGGGTTAGTGTCCCCAAACAAGAAGATGGCTACAGCTGTGGGTGGAGGGTTGCACTTAATGCAATGTTGCTGCTATGAAGCATTTTTCAGCTCCCTTCAGAGGATGTAAGCATTTTCAGCTCCCATACGCATGCGTGCTCTTGTTTATCTTCTTATATATTGTCATGTTGATCTTATTTATGCCTTGATGAATTGTGATGGCAGTTTCCATCAATGTCTCGCTACGTGGACCTAGATGTCCAAACGTTTAGGGAGGAAACGATTGCGAAATTGATCGAGGTCGCTGAAGTTATGCCTCCAGATGGGCCAGTGGACTTCATCCCGCCCAATCCACGAGGGGGGATAGGCCCCCCTGAGCCTCTTACATGGGCTCCATACTTGGGAGAAGAGCCATGGCTCCATCCTGAAGCCGATACCTATGGGTTCCAGTAATAAATAGTTTTTTCCTTCTTCCAACAAATGTACGTTTGTAAATATACAGCTATACATGTATTGGAGAGAGAACATCAATTGTAAATACACTTTTCATTTGAAAATCAGAGGATCAAATTTGCTACTGTGTTCCTTCACTGCTTGCTTTCTTACTTTAAGCCTTTTTTGTGTACATAAAAATTCAATTGGGGAATTCTTGCCTTCATTACATTGTTTTAAACAATAAAGCATTACAAAAGCAATGTTCTGAATAGATAAGTTTATTGCATATGGAAAATACATTGTCACCGTATACATGGTCACATCATATATCTTCTAGTGCCTCCAATTCATGTGGGACTGCAACATCTTTACAAATGATCTGATGCTCTCTTCTTTTACTTAGCTTCCGACCATCGAGCTTGAAGCAAAATTGATCTGGAGGATTCTGAATAGCTACTTCTAATTCCTTCCTAACATATTCGAGAGTCCAATTCTCTTCCACTTCCAATGTCAAAGATGGGTGACCCTGTTGAATCATAACTATATCTATCAAGCAAGAGTGGCTGCCATCTCTTGTATCTTGGTCCATGCTTTCCCAGTTGTTGTTGATCCATCGCCACCTTCTATAAGTAAATGACATGCACAGATGTTGCCTGGCAATATAGTATCTGATTCCAAAATATCATTAGGATAATTTTTCGAGTATAATCAAATAAGCGTTGTAACTGTTTCACAAAAATACATTATAATGTTTTAACACTCACCGAAATGCAATGTCGGAGGTGTTCAATCGACATTCGATCAAATCATCTCCCTTTGATGATTTCACTCTCCAACCTTTGTCAAACAAATGATCAAGCCAGGCTTCATCTACATCTTTGCACACAAAAGTTGTTCTAGTTTTTCTCAATTGTTTACAATCAGAAAATAAATGAACAAAGCATGCAATTGGAACAAACAAACTTAAGTGCACATTTCTTGCACCAATGCTAGGCTTCATAGCACACTTAATATCATTAAACATTTTGGTCCTGTATGACTCTATCACTTCTGTGTCAAGCAATGGCCACTCAGGACTATCAAGTGCGGGCAACGGAATACGTTCCAACTTTCCATGTCGACTCGATTGAGTGGGCAAGGTATAAAATGAGTCATAGAAATATGTTCTACTTCTTGCGAGATCACTTGGTGCACGACCTTCATATTGAAGTTCCCCCACCTCACCATGTACGACATTCAAGAATCCCGTCAAGCATTGTGCAGGCTCCCACTCCTGAAGATTGGATGGGTACAAATCTATGCAAGGCAGAAAAATGTATATCAATCACCTTATTTGCAACATTGAAATACAAAACACAAGCACTTACAATGTGGTCTGTGTCTTGGAAGTCCTTCCAATGGTCCCACGTTGATCTCTTTTTGCATGAATACATGCTGGATCAACACTTCTTTGACAGTTTTCCCTCCTGGTGCCATCTTAAAGTCAAGGATCCTTCCTTTCCAATGTTTGGCCAAGTCTTCAGATGCCTTTCCCTTCACTCGGTAGTGGCCTTGTTTTCCTGGCTGCATAGTGACCCAAGAGTACTTCCTGTATACTTGGGGAATCCATTCTTCGTTCTCGTCTTTTATGTTATACAACACAACAGATGAGATACTACTCCTTGCTCGTTTCAGTCCACTTTCGGGTGCCATGATAGATTAACAGACGTATGAGAAAGAAGAAGTAGCAGAAAGTGGATGACTGGGCTAACCGCTTTTGTGGATCAAGGAGGGAAGATGAAATGAGGGACGGTGTGTTCTTTTGGGCGCCAAAGATGTTTCGAGATTCAAAAGTGGAACCAAGTTGAGGGAATAACCAGGAGAATGTGTATCTATCTATTCCAAGCATTCAAGCTTCATTAGTTCTAGGGGTGGTGGAAAGAATTTTTTAGTGCTCCACGTCTAACACAGGAATGTGGAAAACATTCTTTTATTGTGTTAGTTTCTGACAAAAAAATGGTTTTAAATATTTTAAGACAAGGTGATGGTTTTTTTTAATATTTCATGAAGATAAGAGTTTCTCCACGTTTTGGGTGGGTTTGTACAGAGGTCCCACCACCGGTGAATCTCGTTCGTAGATTACATGTCACTCAATCTATGTGTCTATTATTATATTATTGTTGAAACAGCCCTCTTTTGAGTCCAGAATTTTCCTAATGATAGGGCCATTATATAGACTACTTATAGTAGTCTTTAACTGGATTGAGAAATATCATTAAGTATATACTGAACTTAAGAAGGCCTTGGCAAGTGTTGGAAGAAACCAACCAAAGGGTTATTCAAGTTGTAATAAGTTGACAAACAAGAGGCTCAATCATCTGACATTGGTTAAGAAATGAACCATAGATTAATAAGTGTTAAGGAATGTTCACCCCATTTTGGGCTTAACAAACATCACTCCAAAAGTTGTATATATATTATGAGAAAAGCCAGTAAATGACTAAGCTTAATAGATTAGGTTTATGTTTGGGTGCCCAAGTGTGAATAAGAGCCAATTGTGTATAAAACAATTTCTCATAAATGAGAAAACACAATCACCCTTTGTGCCAACTAAGTTTTTCTCTCAGGCACCTAAAAATATTTACATTTTTGCAGTCGTGGAATGTGTGGTAAAGTAATGATTTTATGTTGTTTTTGGTGAAGGGAGTGGTGTGTGAGAACTTGAAACTTGGAGAAAGTCATACCAATTACCTTGGTTCTAATTTTTTAATTTTTTAGCACACTCTTTTTTCTCGTGAAAACCAGTGTGTGAGCTTTTGTTCTTTTTAAAAAAATCACAAAATATATAGTTGTTTAAGTATTCTAATGAATTGATTGTCTTAGTCACAGTGGGAGTGCTCAAACTGCACTTTTTGAGCATGAAAAATTAAGATTTGGACCATCAAAATCAAAAATTTCAATCAATTTCTAGTTTTTCATGGCCATGAAAAACTAGAGATTTTCATGCCAACAAAAAGTTCCCAAAATCACGTCATAAAGTACGAGATTACTTGTTCCCCAGTAGAAAAATCTTATCTTGAGAATATTATTCTCTTATTCATAAAAGATTGTGAATTTCTTGAGACAGAGGAGGGAAACCTTTAGCCATCTGTTCTAGTCCTTGATCTTCTTGATCAGGTTCCTACAAAGCAATTATACCATCAACTAAATTATCATCATCGTAAAGATAATGCTTCAATTGACTTATAGAAAATACTAGCTGTGCACACACGACAGTCTTGTGGTGGTAAGTCTAACTTATAAGCCACATCTGTGACTCGTTTCAAAATTGTCCATGGCCCACAATATCTAGGCAACAACTTAGTATATTTACCTGCACGAAGCATCTCAGTCCTCCTAGGAACAAGTAGAAACACTTTCTCCCCCCCCTCGTTTGAAGAAAAAGCTGTCCGCTTAGGATTAGCATATTTAACCGCTTGATTCGTAGCCCGACAGATGTAATCTTGGGGAAACCCTTTTTCCTATAAGCAAAGAAACGAAGTTCAAGGAGGCCCAAAAAATAATTATAGATTTATAGCTAACGAAAAAAAGAATTGGATGCTAGAAGGGACCTAGTTGAACAAAGTCCTAGAGCTAAAAGTTCTAGAGAAGGAAAGATTAGAGGTTAGGGCACATGCCCAAGCCCTAGCACAAGCATTGCTAGAGATGCCCCCTCTATAGCTAATCTAGGAGGAACCAAAGGTTGAGTGGGGTGACACCTACCCCTTATGGGCTGGTAAAATCCATCTCAGAAAAAAGGGAAGACTAAAGAAGATATTAACAAGATGATAATCAATCCTAAGTTTCTCGCTTACATATAAATAGTGCTTTTACAAGGGCAAGATAAATTTTCCAAA
Organism: Cibotium barometz; assembly: GCF_041138505.1. Classification (NCBI taxonomy): domain Eukaryota; kingdom Viridiplantae; phylum Streptophyta; class Polypodiopsida; order Cyatheales; family Cibotiaceae; genus Cibotium; species Cibotium barometz. The sequence goes on from NC_141056.1 coordinate 22,426,081, forward strand.
GGGGAGAAGCATTGAATCTTGAAATCCCATCCTTCCCACCACAAACTCTGGTAAAGAGAAGTATCATAGAGAGATCCATCTAGGAAGGGAAGAGAAGTATCATAGAGAGATCCATCTAGGAAGGGAAGGGGAAGAGAGAGAGCAAATGTACATTTCACTAAACTAGCCTATGAGCCAGTTCTGATCTTAACTATACAGATACCCAGTGGATTTGTTAAGAATGGCAACTAAAATAGGTAGGAGGGGGCTAGGGAGTTAGGAATTACTCAATTGAAATAGATAGGAGCTAGGGAGTTAAAAATTTCTCAAGCCCATGCCCCAAGGCAAAATCCCATGAAGCCATATCATATAGCTAGACTAATGTAAAACTAATACAAAGCTTCAACGGAGATGGGGATTCTGTTCAACGTTTGGAAATATTTAAGTCCATTTATGAAACATGTGGACACATTGATGATCTCACCAAGATCCATTCTTTTTTCCTACCCATTAAGCGAAAAAGCATATCAGTGGTATAGGATGCTTACACCAAAAGATAAAGTTGATTTCACTCAACTAAACAATGTCTTTATGCTAACCTTCGCTAAAACATTGACAAGTGAAGCTTGTGGAAGAGCTCTACAACATCAAGCATCAAGAGCATAAGTCCATGAAGGATTATGTCTCTTGTCATAAGCACTTGAACTCTTGGTGCAAGCATCAGGAGAGACTCACTGATGAAAAGTTATTTATGTGCTTCTGCAAGGGAGTATGAGACCCTAGAATGCATGACTATGTGCCTTATCTAAACTTGCCACATTGGTTGCATGCTACAAATTGGCCATAGAATTTGAGTATAACATGTTAAAATTACCCTATCTTGAGGAAAACAAGACTCCATCTTTAGTCGCGCTATCTCAAGTGTCAAGTCGGCCCACTAGGGATAGGTAGATAAACAATTATGACTATCAAGATGAACTAACATCAATAATTCTTAAAAAGGTAAAGCTAAAAGAGGTAAGGAAACATTTTAGCAATGCATGCCTTTATCTTAGAAGGGAGTTAGCCTGGTGTTCCAATATGTAGACAAAATCATACAAGCCGTGAATACTCGTATCTGTGACCCAGAACATTACTCTATTGTGCACATTATAGACACTCGGGAAATCAAGAGACATCCATGTGTGCAAATATGGTGCTGCTCAGTCACACTAGCACAAGTGCTGGTAGGTAGACCAACTCTAGCTCTGCCAACACCACCAATCCCCCAAAATGGTAATACATGATCTATTCCCCTATTAGGACAAGGATACACGAGGAATTTATAGGGTACCCATTGTACACCTAACCCTACCACCACAACCACCTCCACCAAAGATTACCCCGATTGATCAAGTTTTGAACTGCTAGAAGAAAGTGAATATTCACATGAGTCTATGAACTTAAATATTATGAGCGGCATGATATTGTGCCCGATTTCTATGTTATACAAGGAGAAATGCTAGTGCCCATGTTTCAAACCTTTGTTCAATGGAAGGCATGGTGGCTCGGCAGGGGCCGGGGGGCGCGGCACCGGGGTGTGAGGGCACAACATCGCGGGGGTCGGGGGGTGTCCGAGTGCGGCAGCACGGGGGCCAGGTTGTGAGGGCACAGCTCGTCGGTGAGGGCCACGGGGGGAGGGGGGGTTTCGGGCACGGCTCCGCGCGGGGGCGGGGGGCATGAGGGCACGGCTCCGGGAGGGGGGCGCGGGGCATGAGGGCACGGCTCCGCGGGGGGGCAGGGGGGTGGGTCGGGGGTTGTGACGGCACGGGGCCGGCGGTGTGACGAGGGGGGGCCGGGGGGCACGGCACCGCGGGTGTTCGGGCATGGCACCGCGGGGCACGGCTAGGGGTGTGAGGCCACGGTTCCGCGAGGGGCGGTGGGCACGGCTCCACGGGGGGGCACGGCACTGCAGTGTGAGGCCACGGCTTTGCGCGATGGGGGCACGGCACCGAGGTGTGAGGGCACGGCTCCGCGGGTGGGGGCCGAGGGGGGGCACGGCACCGGGGTGCGAGGCCACAGCTCCGCGGGGCAGGGACCAGGGGCACGGCACCGAGGTGTGAGGGCACGGCTCCGCGGGGGGCCGGGGGGGGCACTTCTCCGGGCGGGGCTTCGGGCATGGCTCCGCAGGGAGAGACACGAACATACCAACTCGAAGGCCCCAAATGCAATGCTTTCATTATCACGGAACTCATAGGGTAGTATTGTACCCATATAAACTTGGTGCCCCTACTTAGCACAACAATAGTAATCTCTCTAACAAGGAACTCATAGGGTAGTAGTGTACCCATATAAACTTGGTGCCCCTAATTAGCACAACCATAGTAAGCTCTCTAACAAGCTGTAGTAGCTCTAACATTTACATGTACCAACTGTGGAGGGACCACCTAATTAAGTTCTATCCATACAAAACAAGCAGGGAAGCAAAAACTTCCAACAATCCTTTTAATAGTCCCTACTTGATTAGTGTACAATAAAGGACATATTGTAGCCGCTATTAAATGTGCTTACATGTGCCTAGATGCACCAGATGAACAAAGGCAGGTGGATGTTCTCACTAATCTCATTGGATTCCTATCTCTAAAAACGGTAGGAGAATATGACCAAAAAGGGTAGGCAAGGGTGAGTTGATGGTCATGATCCAAGATGGTTTTGACGAAGGGATAATAGAAAGAGAGTCAACATAGTCATGTCAAGAGAGTGTCCCGATACAAATACTCCCTTAAAAAACGGCCTTAGAAAGGTCAACAACCCCAAAATGTGTGGGAGAATATCCTAACACAAAAAATGAAACTAGAAAACTTTAAATAGCCAAAGAATTGCTTAGATAAGCCCAAGGGAAAAGTGAGCAAAACATAAAAAGGGTGAGTGTAGGTGGCCGAGGTTAGCTGCATGGCCTTTTGGATATTGTCTTCTCATATATCATCACCCATTTTGCACTTTCGTCTAGTATGGTCACCTCCCTAGTCTTTGTCCTCTTATCATAGGGCTCGATGAACTTGGTGTGAGGGCATTGATGATCTGTGGGAGTTGTTCAATGTATTACTCTAGGTTAATAGCTTGTAGTTTCTCCTGTGGCATGTCTAGGAAAAGAAACCACTTGGGGGAGTGGTATTGGAAAATGACTTTTCCCTATTATTATAGATACCATGTGGAGTTTCAACTCTACTATGATGTGTTTCATTCCCTTAGTGGGAACAATGGGAGAGGCGTACTAGCCCACGTGATTTCATACACTCTCTTTTGTGACCACACGAGCTAGATGCCCTATACCTTCACCTTTCATGTATCGAGGAGACGTGTGGTGCATGTGGGGGTTGGCACAACACTACCTCTTCTTGAGGAGGCTGTTAGTGACATCTAGGTAGTGCATGTGGCAACATGAGTATGTAGTGTGCCAGCTCATGGAGAAACATATCCCACATGAATTGTTCACTACTTCTTTTAGAGAGCACATCTACCCTTATATACGACACACCCATTGTGCCAAGTGGCAAGACCGCCAGTTTCATGCATGCTTGGGAGCAGTTTTCCATTCGTGTGGTTATGTCAGTGGGTGTGGTGGACTTTGCTAAGAATTATACATTCTCACCCTACCAAGGGATATGATCTGAGTACTACTTTTCAAAGCAGGTATAATATCTTCGATTGCTTTGTGATATAATAGATTTCTTTTAACCATTGTATTAAGATAAAATTGTATTGCACTTTAGGTGGATATTTTGGTGCATATTAGCTATCATCATGTAGAGATACACTTGGATGGAGTTTGCCAGCACCCCCAAGGCATGTATCATTATCAGGGAGTACCATTTTTACATTAATGATTACTTGCATGTACATTTTGTACATCATTGTTTCTCCCTTTATGATGCATTTATGATGGATCATGGAGTCACATGGCATGAGCGATGGATTTGGTATGATGGAATTGGTGGTCAGTTCAAGTCTTCGAGGCATTTCTATTGTCTTTTCAAGGACTGGCAAATAGGTCATTTGGGTCTTTTTTAGATTGGCCATAGGAAGGGGGAGCATGACAGTGCTGGTGCATGTGTGCAATGAGCTTTATGACATCATTAGCTTTGGCACAATGCAGAGAGGTTTAGAGATGCCTAGCAAGTGGTGGAGTGGTGTACATGACACTTGAGTGGTAAAGCGACCTCTTCTTATCCTTCACGTGATGTGAGGATGGTTAGGAGATATTTTTGTTGATACAAGGATTGCCAAGAGATATTTTTCATGTGTGGATGGAAGCACTATCACGATCTCTCAGTGGCAACACTATCAATCACTCCAGGTACTTTGTGTTTCCACTCCATTAGGAGTACCTCTCATAGGTGACCCCATTATCTTCATGTGATGGTTTTCATGCTTCACAGCATGCATTGAGGGTGACTAGTGTAAGTGTTATGTCCGCATGAGCAAATCCTTAGAGTGAGTGAGTGATAACACGTGAGTATCTAATTCAAGTTGTACCTATGGCACATGAAGATGCTAGTGCCATGTTTGCAGCAGAAGTTGACTATGACGAGCTTACAAATTTATTGACTATCGATGATGTCTTTGCTCTCATTTCCCCCAATGGCATGAGGAGTAGGTGGACTGCTATTTGTTGAGATGCTTTATGCCAAAGAACACTCTCAAATGAGGATGCCATGGATGGTCATGGGGTTCATTTTGATGCACATAGTATGGTCATGGTAGAAGTAGGTTCGTAGGCATGGGAGATACATTCAGTTCCAGTAGTAGGAGGTTGATCATGAGGCCTACATCTTCTCTCATCTTGTGATTGCGATCAAGGTTTGCCTTGATCGAGTTCGGAGCCGCAAAAGTGGCACTTGACCTCTCTTGTAGCTTCTTGTAGATAAGCATGAGAGAATATTAGATGTTTTGAGGGCTAAAGAGGGTGCTGATGATTAGTTTGATATCATCGTGATGAGTTGTACTTTGCATTTTTATTATTATGTTATTGGTGTCTCACTTTTTCTCATGATAATTTATATCTTTTGATGTCTGCTTACTGCATCTTTTGATGTCTATTTGTTTAGTGTTTAAATGTGTCAGATGGTGACCAAACTTTGTAAGAGTGAGGGTGGAGTCCATGTATACACTCTTGCAAATTTTGGTCACCATCAGAGCACATTTGGTTGCCAATGTGCGTGTCAAAGGCCCAATTTTGAATGTGTTGTGGCCTTAGAGAGCCCCCTCGAAATTGGGCCCTTGGCATGCATATTATAAACCAAATGTGGTCCGAAATCAACTAAACTTTGCAAAAGTGTTTATATGGACCCTGCCCTCACTCTTGCAAAGTTTGGTCACCATCAGATCATATTTGGTTGCAATGTGCGTGCCAAAGGCCCAATTTTGTGGGGGCTTTCAAAGTCCACAACACATTGAAAATTGGTCCTTTGGCATACACATTACAACTAAATGTTCTCCGATGGTGACTAAACTTTGTAAGAGTGTATATGTGGACCCCACCCTCCTCAAAAAATTTGGTCACCATTTGGTTAGTACAATGTGCATGCCAAAGGCCCAATTTCAAGGGGACTCTCTCTAAGGCCACAACACATTTAAAATTTGGCCTTTGGCATGCACATTGTAGCCAAATGTGCTCTGATGTGCCAAACTTTGCAAGAGTGTTTATGTAGACCCCACCCTCACTCTTGCAAAGTTTGGTCATCACCATCACACCATATTTGGTTGCAATGTGTGTCCCAAAGGCCCAAATTCGAGAGGGCTCTCTAAGGACACAACACATTGATAATTGGGCCTTTGGCATACATATTGCAACCAAATGTGCTCCGATGTGGGCAACAAAACTTTACAAGAGTGTATATGTGGGATACCACCCTCACTCTTGAAAATTTTGGGTACCATCAAAAGACATTTGGTTATAATGTGTGTGCCAAAGACCCAATTTCAAGGGGGCTCTCTAAGGCCACAAAACATTGAAAATTGGGCCTTTAGCACACACATTGCAACCAAAATGAAATAGACAAGACATTAAGGGGTGTGTGTGTGTGTGTGAATACATGTGCATTATATAGATGTATGTGATTGTGTGTAAGTGTGTGTGGGTGTGGGTGTGTGTGTGTGTGTGTGTGAATGTTTATGTACATGTGTGCTTTGGAGAGAGAGGGGGTGAGAGAGGGAAATGATACACCTCTATGTAACTCAAATGGAAAAGACATTAAGGGGTGTGTGTGTGTGTGTGAATACATGTGCATTATATAGATGTATGTGATTGTGTGTAAGTGTGTGTGTGTGTGGGTGTTTGTGTGTGTGTGTGTGTGTGTGTGTGTGTGAATGTTTATGTACATGTGTGCTTTGGAGAGAGAGGGGGTGAGAGAGGGAAATGATACACCTCTATGTAACTCAAATGGGATAATGAATAAATATAAGAGAATAATATATGGGACAAATCATGAAACTACAACATAAGGGTGCTAGCCCAACTACTCTAGGCTTCACGAGACAATAGCAAAAAAAAACATCATATGATGACTACAAAAGTAAGTGCTAACCCAGCTACTCTGGGTTTAGTCACTGTAACTATCCAAGTCTAGATAATGTGGATCATCATCTATAAACTTACCTTGATATCAAGGAGTCTCTATACCTCGCTATGCAATAGTAAAATCTTGCTATGTAGCCTCCACCCTGGGTGCATGCAGTAGTACGCTTGTCCTCACTGCCTCAAGAGCCCTCTGTGCCTCTATATCTCATGATGCTCGCAGTCTATTGGCCTGTCTCTCTAGCCAAAGTGTGAAGTCATCATGCACACCTATCGCCCACTCCACACATGCAACCTGCTCAACAATGACTCTATGTTGATAAGTCTCGGCGGCGGCGGCAGATGAGCCACTAGGTCTAGCACCGCCACAACATGCGCAAGTGATGTGTGTATGCTCTCCTCTAGAACAACCTGTAGCTACTCAAACTCTCCTTTGGTCCACTCCAACTCTATTGGCTCCTCAAAGCCCTCCAAGAGGGTCTCAATGCGTGACTCATGAGAGCAATGGCTAGCAAGTCCTCTTGTGCCATGCCCTATCTGTGGATCAATCTCTGTTATCCCTAGAAAAAGATTGTCAATACCCATAACTCAATAGGCGGGTGGCTAGGCCGATGTCATACCTACAAACTGGGCATCTAGCTCATCATACACCAGAGTAAGAGGGAGATACAAGAGAGGTGGAAGAATTAATTGTATCCTAGCATGTATGCACCTATTTCATCGAGGAGTTGAAAACTTACTGATGAGCACTCTCCCTCACATAGAATTTGCTGCATCAAGGGGCTGAAAACTTACTGATGAGCACTCTCCCTCACATAGAATTTGCTGCATCAAGGGGCTGAAAACTTACTGAGCACTCTCCCTCACATAGAATTTGTTGCATCGAGGGGCTGAAAACTTACTAAGCACTCTCTCTCACGTAGAACCTACAGGGCTTTTTAGCAAATGGTCATCAGGCTAGGATCTTCGATGGAGGTGGAGGATATAAGGTAAGATAAGGGTCATTGCATACTCCTCGGTGGCGGCTCGAACAATTTGTTGAGACTACTAAAAAAATTACTCTTCCCTATGCTCGACTATGTGGTGCCTCGTGACCTCATCATATAGCCTATGTCTCTTCTCCCCCATCTATGCTCTCATCTGCTCCATCTTGAACCTCATATGCTCAACCTTTGTAGTCAATCTCTACACTATCTCTCATGATGTTGGCTCCATAGTAGAATGTGCAAGTGGTGTCTATCTCTAACCTCGTATGCTCAACCTCTGTAAGTCCCAACACTACCTCTAATGATGATGGCTCCATAGTAGAATGTGTAGGTGGTGTCTACATGAAAGAGAAAACATGAATAAGATGCATAGAAAGACTACACGAGACATTAAAATACATGTAAGTAAACAAATCAAAAACAGGTATCAACCTCAGTCCACTAAAGACATTGTCGGTGAAAATAACCACACCACATGTTAGATGCTCTCTGTGTAGTAGGCAAGATGTACATCAACCCTAATTTATGATCCAAGAGCAACGGTCGAAAGTGCCACAAAGGTCGGGTTTACCTCAATAATGGTCGAAGTTGTACATCGACCCTGATCTATGATCCAAGAGCAACAGTTAGAAGTGCCACAAAGGTCGAGTTTGCTCTTGGATCTATGATCCAAGAGCAACAGTTAGAAGTGCCACAAAGGTCGACTTTGCCTCAATAACTCAAAGGAATGGGGGGGGCGCAGCCTACCCTACTCGCCCAAGCAACCCTTGCCCACACCACTGCCAAAGATGAGTAGTACCGTAGTCCACCTCTAGTCTCAATACAAAATCTGCATATAACTGCTTTGTAAAGTATAAGGGAATTTGGCGATGGTGCAACATCCTCCCATAAGCGACTATATATCAACTATAGATATGTGCCACTAGTTGGATGGGAGAACCTAGAAATAAGAATCGGCTTCCCAATCACAGGGCAGAATCCCTGGTCATCTCTAAATAGATCTAAAACATAATCCCTAATGCTAGGGAGATTGTCCACCTCACAGTAGGACAAGCCACGTGAAACTCCAATGGGCATAAGGAGGACATCATTGCCTCAAGGTCCACCACACTGTGTAAGGTGATGGTGTGTCACATGCACTCGCACGGACCGTTGGTGGATAGCTCACAGTGAATCACAGCTATGAGGTCCTCAATGGACTCATGTGAATCCATGCTAAAGAGGATGATGTGAAGCCGCCCCAATGAAAACCCTAAACTAGGTATGGAAGGGATCAAAATGTCTAATAAAGATTAGGGAAGACCTAATGGAGATTAGGTGAAAGATTACATGTGAAAAACTAATTTAGATTAGGGAGTGAGGGAGCTCTAAGAGTGAACAATGAGAATGGAGGGGGGGCGGGAATGGGGCTTTTATATCTCGACCGAGTTAGTGTTAGGGTTTTGAAGCAAGGAACACGTGTCACTACACAATTGGTTCACACATGTCAAAGATGGGTTGGTACCCAGGTAACTCGATTGAGTTAGGATTAGGGTTTTGAAGCAAGAAACACGTGTCACTACACAATTGATTTGCTATAACACATGTTTTAAACATGTATTGGTACCCACATTTTTTCTCTCCTTCGCACATCATCGAGCTTTACATGTGTTACTCATTGGTTGGGTATCCACCTAATAAGGTTGAGTTAAGTGAAAATTTAAAATTTTATTTTTTAGATTTTTTTTCCCTTTGCAATACTGAAATAAAAAAGCATGTGTCTATACTCAGTTGGGTATCCAGGAACTCGGTCGAGTTAAGTGGAAAATTAAAAATTGTTTTTTTTCTCTCGTTCGCAGCGTCAGCAAGCTTTGCACGTGTTCACCACATCAGTCCTCTTGAAAAGAGATGTTCTTCTTCTTTCATGGCTAGGGCCATGAGCTTGACCTTTAGCTTTTGCTCCATGTGAGCAACATATTTTAATGTATTGTCGATCTTTTGTGCTTTTGATATTTATCTTGTGTAAATTGTGTCATTTTTTTAATTATGCAATGAAAACCCAAATCTATGCGGGAGGTCTTACCTCTTACCTTATTCTAGACAAGGGTAGTGCGTGATACCATATTTACAATGATGTATTCACCCATGTGTGCCCAATACATAATGCATATAGCATTCATTTCTTATGCACATTCCCAAATGCAACATTGGCTGTGAACAACTTGAATTTGAGTGTGATTTGTAAGCATTAACCAAGGGGAAAATGTAAGATGATGATTTTTAGAGTTATATCAACACCCAAATATAATTTTTAAACCCTCTATGATCCAAAATGGTGAGATTTTTAACCAATTAATGACCAAATTACTTGGATCAATTTTTTGCTCACAGTGTAGAAAATAGAGCAACTTGATGAAGCTCAATCGGGCTCAGAATGAGGGATCTTTTGTGATTTGATAGTACACAAGGCTGTAGTAAGTCCCCAATGGCACTAATGAACCACCAATACTTCCAATTGATGGAGATTAGACCCAATTAATTTATGTTTATTTAGCAGAGGTTTATCTCTGCTCACTATGCAAAAAATTGGTGTGCTTGGAGCACTCAATTGACCAATTTGCACTTATCCAACAACAAGGGGCTATTGGGGAAAGATTTAGCAGTGAGTTAGCATTACCTTAAGCACCATAAACTCAAGATTAGGAATAATAATTAGTTATTAATCTCAAAATTATCACAACTACTTTTTGTGAATACCAAGAGCTAAAATTGGTTGCTGGTTGGCGATGATTGTTCGCGATTCTAACCACACAAGCGTGTTCGCAGCGTTGGAAAACCCTCACGAACTCTCTCTTGAGGTCTGATTTGGTTAGAGCAATGTGTATTTTATGTTTGAAGTGATTCTGACAAGCTTTGGGGAAAACTCAGAATGCGCCAACCTGCGCGCGATGCAAACTTCATGAGCTGGGGATGGAGATCGCCCTGACCTGATGATGAGCCCCCTCAAAGGATTTGATGAACAGTGATGGGGTTTAAGAGCAATTAATGCTTCTTCAAAGAGGTGTATACGTAGCTATGGTTTAAATCACTAAATGATGGATTAAGAAATTAATAATAGGCTAAAGCAAGGATGGGCATGGATCTTTGGCTCTGATACCAAGTTAAAATTTACATGGATACCATCACTAATGCAATGAAATGAGCTATGGTGGGTCAAATATTAACCACTTCATAATGGCATAAGTGAGGATTAATATGATATTAAAGAGCAATTAAAGAAGGTGATTAGAAGCACAATGTGGACATGAGATTGACACAATAACCAGCTAGATCTTCATTAGCACAACCTCAATTTATACAATTTTGTCCATGATCTGCTCCTTGATTTGTGCCACCTCCCCTACATCTGGGGGGACACCTCATCCTTGATTCTCTCCACCTCTTCACTTTTCCCAAAATATCTCCACACATCCTAGATCTTCTCATGCTACCCTTTATTCTCTCCCAGTAGATTCCATTCACCCTTTTCACTACTACCCACTCATTTTACAGATTCTCTTTTACAGCCTCTTGCTAAGGGCTTGTTCCCGCACACACACCCATTCACTTGTATATTTCAACATAGAAGAGCAGGGTCACCTACAAAAACTACTACTATTGTTGGAACCTCTCGCTCTATCTATTCTTGGTAGGCTTTAAACCAATTCTTGAGTAGCTTCTAGCTTGCTCTTCTCTTCTCTATATGGTTTGGGTATTTTGCCAACTTTTTTGGCAAGCTGTTAGGGTCTATGATAGATTCTTCTAACTCAAAGGTTGGTTGTAGAATCATATCTGCCTCTGAGGATGATGATGAACTGTTAGAAGCAACATCCTTGCATGAACCATCATGAACTATCACATAGTCTTTTACCTTTTCCCTACCTTTTTAGCTTTACACTTTCAAGTCTTTGGGTGGATCTCACTTATTTTGAGATTTCCTCAATTGGTAAAGGGGGTGACTGTGTTAAGAGGGATTGTCTTCTCTTATGCTCAACAAGTTGAGACTTGCCAATGTTTTGGGGTCTTGGGTTGGGTCTAATAAGGGGGAAATCCACATTCATCTTATCGATCCCAAAACTTGTGTGTGATGGTGGCCGAGAGCTTGTGGCACAACAAGCATAGCCTTCTTAACTAGACACTTAGCTACATGGTGAGGTCCTTTGCAATAATGGAAGCATTGTAGAGGTAACACTACATTATCTCCATCCATGTTTTAGTGACTTAGGATTAAAGCTGGTAGGTTTTGAGCCTCTAGGGGTTTGATATACACAGTTTCCTAGCCCTCTCTCTTCTTATCCCCTTTTGGAAAATATTATATAGGTTTGCCAAATTTTAAGGTTGATGGTATGCACAAATTATGTTAACCATGCCAACTTGGTAAGCAGTCCAAACATGCTCTCTCATATAAAAAGCACATCAGTTCAAGGCCATTTGATGTTATACATTCTGATATGCAGGGAGGACTGACCAAGACTGTAACAATTATATTTTGCAAGTACTATGTTACATTCATTAATAATTACACTAGGAAAGTGTGGGTTTACTTCATGAAGATAAAAAGTGAGATGTTTGCTTACTTTTAGAGATTAAAAGCCTTGGTCAATAAGGAAAAAGATATTCAGATCAAATGCCTAAGATCGATTCGACCCATGGCATGAGTCTTCCCTTTTTTCAAGTTACTTTCAAGGATTGGTTACCCTTACGTATATAAATGTGATTAGTTTCCTAATCATGAACAAGCCTTACCTCATTTGTCATGTATGGCCCTCATCTCTGAAAATCCATCACCATGAATGTGTGGTGGAAGCTTAGCCCAAAGATCTTAAATTTTGCATCTTGCAAGATGCAAACTTTGTTGTGTTCCTGTAGGCAAGCTTCACTACAATGACGCTTATGCCTTATGAGTGGTGGTCTACCCCAAGCCACCTAGTAATCCATAGTGATTATGTTAATACCATCACCACCATCCAAGATTGTGGATAATGTAAGGCCCTTGTACACAACAGGTAATCCGGCATTCATTTTGTCACCTCTCAAAGTAGGTGTCCCAGCTTATCCATGGGAACTTTTGGATGTCCTTGTTTTGGTCATGGAGGGAGTATGCTCAATGGGCATCACGCTCGTCCTTCTCAACTTCAGGTTCAGTTGTGTGGGCTCTTAAGTTCTCACTCATATAGTAGCGGGGTAAGTCTCTCCGAAGTTGAGAATTTTCGTGTAAAAGATAACTTATCATGACTTAAATTCTAAGGATAAGAAGATTTTGAGGCTTGTTTTGTCCCTTGTGCAATATTCATGCTCACTTAACTTATACTCACTTGGAGGTTGGCTTGGACCTCCTAATGTATACAAAATGTGCATTGATCCCTAGGAAGAAATCCCTCCTGATGGGGTCAAAATGAAGTCACCACCTATCATATCAAAGAGAATATTGTGGTGATTATGGCGACCCATGAAAGGCCAACTAGCCAACTTTTTCCTCCCACTGTTTCCCCTATCATTGCATCTAACAGTATGGAATCTAGTTGGATTGGTTCCAAAGGCAAAGGCTCTGAAATTGACTCTTTTTGTAACTTCTTAAGAATAGTCATGGGTTTGAATATGGCCTTTTACATGCTCCTCCCACTGAGTCCTCCTTCATTGCATTTACTAATATGTAATCTGGTTGGATTGGTTCCAAAGGTAAAGGCTCTGGAATTGGCTCCTTTTGCAACTTCTTAAGAATGGTCATGGGTTTTGACTATGGCCTTTTGCATGCTCTAAGGTTTCCTTTTTGGTTCTATGATTGACTCTAAAATAGGGTATAGGATTTTCTCAAGCCAGGTCTATGATTCGTACTCTACCACTTGCTCAAGTATCCTTCTAGTTCAGCATGCACCTTCCTTACACGCTCTTAGGCTTGTTTCATTTACTTTTTCTCCAACATAGGGTTACAATACTCTTTGAGTTTCTTTGGAAGATTTTCATAGTCAATGGGTTTCTTCTCTTTGGGAAGAGTTGTGGCTGAAATGGAAGATCCCTCTTTGTCTCCCATGAGAGGAAGGCACATTTAGAGCTATCGTCTAGAGAGATAAATGGAATCACAACACTCAAAGTAGATTGATGAGAATAAGTAAAGTACAAGTGAAGTGATATGATAAAATCACTTACACACACTCATAAGAGTGTATACATATGCCCAAGGAAAAAAAACCTCCTAAAGAGGGAAAAAGTGCCCCGGCCCATTATTAGCCTACATTCATACATCACTACCATATAAATGGCTATAAATCCCCCATGTTGTGATGATGTGAACATGTATAGGGATCATGTGGTTGATAAATCCCCAAGTGAAAATCCCAAAGCATTTGAAAAGCTTCAAACTTTTGTTAAGAGAGAGCCTTCGTGAACATATCTACCACATTATTGTGTATAGAGACATAAGCTACGCTAATCTCTCTTATAATGAGCCTCTCTCTACGTAATGATAGTGCACCTCAATGTGCTTTATGGGAGCATAAAACACTTTGTTCCTTGTAACAACAGCAAATGCACTCTAGCTACTGCTATTAGTAAAGATGGAGATGGGAGACCTTTGCTAACACCAAGGTTTGCCAAAAGGCATTCGAGCCATACATGCTCCACAATCGATGTAAAAACTTCCATGTACACTCATCTTCATATCTTAAAGTGGTCACCACTGTTTATTGAGCCATGATATATATGAATCACCAAGGTGAAAGTAAAATCCACTAGTGTGGACACTCTCGTGTCATAACATCTAGACCAACCAGACTCACTAAAAGCATGCGGCTGAATATCACCCCCCCCCTTAGCATAGAATAGGCCAAGGGACTGACACGAGAGTGTCTACTAGTGTGGACACTCTCGTGTCATAACATCTAGACCAACCAGACTCACTAAAAGCATGCGGCTGAATATCACCCCCCCTTAGCATAGAATAGGCCAAGGGACTGAGTGCCATGTAAGTATATGAATACTCACTTTATAGCATGCTAATCCTTACTTCCCTTAGATTAGGCCAAGGGGCTGAGTTCCCTATAAGTATATGAATACTCACTTTATAGCCTACCAATCTCACTGAAAGCATGTAGCTAAATATCACCCCCCTTAGCATAGAATAGGACAAGGGAATGAGTGCCCCATAAGTATATGAATACTCACTTTATAGACTACCCTAATACTTAGCTTCAAGAGACTATGCATAAATTATCTGAACTACTGGGAGATCCTAAACTGAATGTATGGCCTCATGTATTACATAGATAGATGAGGCACGCAAGAGCTTGTTGATAAAGTGATGCATCAAAAAACTCACCTACATCCTAGAGACTAATCCTGGCACGTGTCTCTACTAGTGTAGCATGTAAGTACTTTGACTGCAATATCACATTGCATAAACTATATGCCCAAATAATAATGTAATAAGCCCAAATCTGTCATGTCAAAAACCATTTGCAACCAAGTATGTTTATCTTCTCATACCATGCTCTAGGAGCCTGCTTAAAGCCATATAAGGCTTTTCTTAATCTGCATACTCTAGATTCTTGCCTCTTCTCAACAAAACCATGAGGTTAAGATACATAAACCTCCTCATGCAAGTCACCATTTAAGAAGGTAGTCTTAATATCCAATGTGCATTCCAACCATGATGTGCTCTGATACAATAATATACTTGATCGTAGGCATACAAGACATGGTTGTACATGTCTCATCATAATATATGCCCTTCTCTTTATCATACCCCTATGCAACAAGCCTTGCCTTGTACCATTATCTTTACACTTAAGCTTATAAACCCACTTTGTACCAATGGCCTGGGTGCTTTTTTTGCAAGCAATTCTACGAAACTGGTGCGAGTGGTTGAAATCGTAACATATAGGTACCTTTAACATTCTCTCTTTCACACTCTCTTGGTTGAAATCATAACACATAGGTACCTCTAACATTTCTCTCTCTCTCTCTCTCTCTCTCTCTCTCTCTCTCTCTCTCTCTCTCACACACACACACACACACACACACACACACACACATGAGACATTGAATACAAAATCCATGGAAAACATCAATAAGTTTTCTTGGTTGAAATCTTAATACATAGGTACCTCTAAAATTTCTCTCTCTCTCTCTCTCTCTCTCTCTCTCTCTCTCTCTCTCTCTCTCTCTCTCTCTCTTTGGTTATTGACACACGTACACACCAACACATTGCACACTTTAAAGAGATATTGATAAAAGTCACTTCTATACATGAGACATTGAATTCAAATTCCTTGGAAAACATCAATACAAAACCCATACAAAATCCATGGAAATCTCCATGACTCATATTCCATGTGGGGCACCAGCACTACTTGAAGTTGCATGATCATGCTACTTTGCATTGGGTCATGGAGGTCCCCCCTAATTCGAATACTGATATGGGTTGGTCATGCTAGGCTGTGGTATACCATAAGAGTATACCACAGCCTAATTCGAATACTGATATGGGTTGGTCATGCGGTATACCATAAGAGTATACTGATATGGGTTGGTCATGCTAGGCTGTGGTATACCATAAGAGTATGGCATCATTGCTAGTGTCATTTCTACTTCAGGTGGTGGTGGGATAATAAGCAAGTTACTGGGTTGTACTATACTGGTAGCTCTGGGTGGTGGATAGTAAGAAAGTTGCCGAGCTGTAGAAGTAGCACCACGTGGCATATATGCATCATGCCCTGGAAACCATGGGGTTGTCAACATTATTACCTACACACTCATGCCATACATCTCATTTGGTTGAAAAGTGATTTAGAGTTTTCTTTTAATTTCCCAATACTAGAAGAAAAGAAAGTGGTGATTCATACCTCTTCAAAATCTATCTCGTCAAAGTGATGGCAACTCTCTTGCAACTCAAGATATAAAGTACATTGTAGATCTAGATCATGTGCTCTTGCTGCCTCCACTATGTCACCAAAATGATCACCGATGCTAGTGGTTACCAAGGCCAACTGTTCAAGTGAGGGACTAGCAGAGTGTCCTTATCTATAGGCAACCCTGTTAGAAAATTTTCCCACACGATTAAACATCCTCCCAAAGATGAGAGATGGCTTCCTATATTTTCGGACCTGTTCAAGCCCCCAACAAACTTGTCCAACCTAGTGTAATGCCTAGGATCCAAGTTAATATTAGAACCTTGTTGGAACTAGGAGTAGTTATGTTCAAAATACAAGTTGGGGTTTTCATACACTTACTGTGAGATGTTTCTCCAAATTATATTATCTGCTATATCAATGATGGTTCACAAAATAGCCATGTGCTTCGGTGATATATTTTGAAACACTTGTATATAAAAACAAAACATGGTTATACAAAAAAACAAAACATGGTCACACAATTAAACACATGCTTTAAAGGAAATGATTATAACGGCTATAATAGAATGTCAGCTAACCATTACTAGTTGCGGGATTGTCTGAACTAACTGTGTCATCATCTTTGTCCTCCTTCACCTCCTCATCTTTCATGTCATCGTCCTCCTCTACCTCATCATCCTCCTTCTCATCTCTACTTACAAGCTTTCTTTTTTTGTTGACTTTCTTCCTTGTTGGGGACTAGTTCTCTCCATAGTTGACTTGCCACCTTAATTTTTTGTGCCAAGATTTGTTGCACCTTTGTCTTTCCCACTTGGTTCTTTTGCAACATTTGTAGGCAATGCTTTCCCACTATCTACCCTTGTTTCATCTTTCTTGCCATGGCATGTAGGTTGCTTTAATCCCTCACCTCTAGATCGCTTAGGTTGATGTAGATTTGCTTCACAAAATTATGTCAAACAAATGGATAACATGGAGAAGGCATGCAATATATCACATGGAGCAAGGCATGGGACTATACCTTTCCACAAGGCCTCCTTGTCAGGGGGGTATGTCCCATTGGCATAATCTAACCACCATGGGCACAAACTCAAAACCTCTTTTCTGGTAAATTCTTCCATCTAGTTCACTCAACACCCACTCATTTGTGGGATGACGAAGCTCGGGAAAAGAAACTATGCCCTTCATCAAAATCCACCACCTGGTAATAAATAGGACAATTCAGAAGTAGTCTTATTAGCATACCTATATCTGGTGCACAAGCTCGTGGAATGAAATATTATATTCTTTGCATACCTATATATGGTGCGTCTTACTGTACACATGAGGTGTGGTTAAGTCGATGTTGTGACTAAAGACCGCATTGCTTTTTGCCAAGACACAAATGCGACGTAGAAGTGTTTTGCTTTGCAAACTCTCAAATAATCTTTCAAGGAAATTATTCCCTTTGAAGGTATGATGGATATAAGACAAAGTAATTATGCTTCGACATGAACTGAGGCCTGGATGAACACGAAATGCTCCTTCCGCATGAACCTTGCAAGATTGGCTTCCATTTTGCACTTCATATCAAGTAATGTGGTTATTAAGTGATGTCAGTACATGTGATTGTTGAAGAACGCACGAAATGCAAGTTCTTTGCATTGTACATGTTCAATCTTCATGGAATTATCTCCTTTTACAATTATTTGGACCAGCTTACCCTTTCTACACAAATAGAGCAACCATACATTAAACTCTAGGACATAATTTGAACCAACTTGGTCTTTTTATGCAAATAAAAATCTTTCAAATAATCTTTCAAGGACATTATTCCCTTTGATTCTCCTTCTGCATGAACCTCGTAAGATTGGCTTCTCTTTTTCCATTTTGCACTTCATATCAAGTGATGTGGTTATTAAGTGATGCCAATACACGTGCTTGTGTTGCAAAACGCACGAAATGCAAGTTCTTTGCATTTCTTTGCATTGTACACATGCAATTTTCATGGAATTCTCTCCTTTAGAAATTATTTGGACCAACTTTCCCTTTCTACACAAATAGAGTAGCCATACATTACACTCTCAGACATTATTTGAACCAACTTGCTCTTTCTACACAAATAGAGCAGCCATACATTACACTCTCAGACATATTTTCTATATACCTTCAACTTTAAACTTTGGCAACCCTGTCACAATTCCTTTAGTCTGCATAGACTTCATTCTCTGCACATTCACATGTCCAATTCTTTTATGCCAAATGTCTGTGTCTGCAACAATTCTTGAACCATTTGCAAACATCGCAACACTCACTTCAGGCATGTTTACATTCAATATAAACTTTCTACCCACTCTGTTGCCTTTTGCAACCAACCTGCACTTGTCTTTAAAGTCTTCAACATAACAACCATCAGGGTTAAACCGAACCTACAAACCTTGCTCAATCATCTGGCCAACTGAAACCAGATTCTTTGTTATGTTCGGAACATGAAGTACATCTGCAAGGTACTTCACTTTGCCATCCTGCATAGACAATGGCACATCTCCAACATGAGCAATCGGATGAGCAGTGCCATCCCTTGTTTCCACAAAACCTGGTCTTTCAAGGTTTTTCATCTCCTTGAACCACTCCCCATGACCATGTGGTTTGAAGCACTTGAATCAACGTACCATACATCATCTTTATGTGCTCCTTCAACATTTTCAGACATGGCATTAACGACATGCTGCATAACAAACAACCTTTCATTATCCTCATTGTTTCTGCTCGAGGATGCATAGTTGTTTTGCTACCATTTCTCATTTTGCATGTCAGCTTGCTTCTTATAATAATCTGCCTACACATGTCCAGGCTTACCGCAATAAAAGCATCCACGTGTATCATTATACTACCTTTGCTAATTTCCACGACCTCTTTGACTCCCCCCTGCCTCTGAATTGGCCTCTTCCGCTTGCATGTTGTTGTTGTTGTGAATTCTGGGACTGTTGTTATTGTTGCTGCTGGCCATAATTCTCATTACCTGTTCGACCACCTCCTTGGCCGCGTCCACGGCCTCCTCTACCTCGTCATGAACTGTTTTTGTTTTGTGAAGACTGTTGGTCTTCACCCAAGCTCTTCTCTTCTATAATCATCATAGACACCAAATCTGTGAAATTGGGAATGTTTTCCTCAGTATGAATAGACGTCTTGAATGCCTTGTATTGTGGCCGAGACCACGTAGACAGACTTCCACCTTATCATCATCATCTACTGAAACGCCAATAGATACAAGGGATTCCACAATACCCTTGATCTTCAATGCATAGTCATTCACAGACATACTCTTTTTCTCCACAGTATGAAGTTCATTCTTCAACTATATCTTTCGTGCCTTGGTATTCATTTCATAGAGTTTTACCAAGGTGTCCCACGCCTCCTTGGGAGACTTGGCATCCTGTATGTGCCCAATCATGGTGTCCTGTATACTGATAGAGAGTCAATACATAACTTTTCTGGCTCCTTAGTTCCAATTCTTGAACTCTTTCACATCTGCAGCAGCACAGTCGGATTGATCTCCGATATCTCCGGTGCCTCTTTACGCTCACCTTCTATATAGTCCTAGTAACCCTTTCCCATCAGGAAATTTGTCAGCCTGAAACTCCAAGCATGGAAGTTGTTCTTATCAAGCTTCTCAGCAACAATCTAGTTTATGCCATCATTTGACATCTTGCCAGACACACAAATTTACCAGAAACAGCACTTTGGTTTGTCCTGCACAAACTGCTATATTTTCTGTAGTGGTACTGTACTACACTCAAATGTCACAACCAGTGACCTCAATGTGCATACATACACCCAATGGCAACTGTTGACCTCCTTGCAGCACACACAATGTTTGCACAACCAATCTGTCTTATTCCTGCAGTTCAGAGTTTTGCAGAGAATCGATGACTTACCCGTAGTACTCGAAATCGCCTGCTTTCTGAAAAACGGAGGTCCATTAGGGGAAGGTTGAGGTCTATGGGGGCCCTTTAAGCTGCCATGAGATTAAGGAGATGATTAGTGTGAAGGCCAATAGGAAAAATACATGTGTACAAAAATGTTGGGTTGATTAAGAACCTAAATCTTGTGGTCAAAGGTAGAATCTTACCTTTTTCAGATCTGCCAGCAAAGAAAATCTTCAATATCTTTTCTTTTTATATTTTTTTAAAGGAAAAGTTTCAAAAAGTTACCCCCCCTCACTTCCCTCTTCCCTCCAAAAGTAGGGGCGTGTTTCTCTCTCCTCCCTTTTAGACTAACCCACTTTCCCCATCTACCACTTACTACACCCTCACTTGCAGCACTATCTTCATCTCCAACTTGAGGAAAGCTCTTTGCTACCACCTACTCAGAGAAAGCTCTGTTATCAGCCTCTCTCTCTCTCTCTCTAGAGGAAGCTCTATTATCAGACTCTCTCTCTCTCTCTCTCTCTCTCTCTCTCTCTCTCTCTCTCTCTCTCTGTGTGTGTGTGTGTGTGTGTGCAAGCAGGCACCTAATGCAATCTCTCATTAGCTTTCTTTTGAGGAAAGCTCTTTGCTACCAGCTACTCAGAGGAAGCTCTGTTATCAGCCCTTCTCTCTCTCTCTAGAGGAAGCTCTGTTAATCAGACTCTCTCTCTCTCTCTCTCTCTCTCTCTCTCTCTCTCTCTCTCTGCAAGCAGGCACCTAATGCAATCTCTCATTTGCTTTCTTTTGAAGGTTTAGCTTTGTGTGTGTGTGTGCATGTGTGTGTGTGTGTGTGTGTGTGTGTGTGTGTGTGTGTGTGTGTGTATTGTGTGTGTGTGTGTATGGATTTGCAGCAATCTTCTTTGAAGCTTTAGCTAGCTCTCTCTCTCTCTCTGAGCATGTGTTTGCTTTTTTGCCATATTCTTAACATTCACTTTCTTTTCATTTGGGCCATCTATGGCTCTTCAGTGTGTACGCAGGCCATCATCCACTATCGAGTCCATGGCTATTTCCAAAGTACAGGATGATGAAGGTTATTGGATTCCTACCGTTTTAAGCGGTTCATGTGGATAACAATGCAGCCCAATTTGAGGGGTGCACAGAAGGTTCCTCGAAGGCACATGGCTTCCACAAGCCATCACTTGAAAGGAAGGATCTTAGAATTCAAAGTTTGCAACAAGGATGGAAAGCGGCTTGCAAAGGTGCAACATGTTTACACCTCAAGCCAAATACATCTTGAAGATGAGAACTCACCACGGTTCCTAACTAACTGTAAGTTTCAGAACTTGTTTAATGTTTCTTTGCTTTAGAGAAATGCTTGCATGAAGACTATGTGAATATCAAGAACTCCAATGTATTCTATTGTATGCAGATGTTTTCCCTTCAACATGTGTGGAATGGCAGCCTCTAGAATGTTTTACAGGGACCTGCGAAGCATGTCATGTTGATCTAGGTAGGCTTATGTATGTTGGGGAAACAAGTTCCGAACTTGCAAATAGAGGAGTATTTTTCATTGCTGCAACATATGTTGTGCCACAGAGGGGAAGGTTTGGAGCACTTGAGCCAATTTCTCCTCCTGCACTAAATAGCCCGGAATGGCCCATTCCAAACCCCACCACAATGGAGAGCTTTCAGCGCAGGATTTTCCATGACATTCAGTCAAGCCTAAAGGCTGCATATGGATCCCACAGGATAAGTGTATCTCTTTTCATGCCTTTACATGTGTTTATTGCTATTTTCAAAGTAGGCAAATTCCATCGCACCCCAACAATGTGGATAAGCAAAGATGGGGCCTTTAAAGCTCTAGATACATTTCTAAAAGGCGATTGGACCACCAAGGTGGCAGAACATCAGGGCGATGTAATAAAGTGCTCAGCGGTAATGTCAATGGTAAGATGCAGGTATCAGATAGGCAAGCAAAATCTAACTATGGTGTACCCTATTAGAAGGTGGAAATGTTCGCATGGTGAATGGGAAGCTTTGGACTCTGATCTCTATGCTAGGGAGGAGGTAGAACTTCATATTGAAGTTCACCCAGGAGAGGAGCATACAGTGGTAGTTAATGATGATTGGAATTTTGCTCAGTTGAGAGATCGTATTGTCATGTCCTTTAATGTAAGGAACCAATTCAAGTTTGTTGTTTCTAATCGACCTATGTGTCACAGGTCAGAGAAACATACACTCTGTGTGTCATTGGAGCCCCCTAGGGTCCTTAGCTTGAAAGACTATTAAGTTGCAGACTTAGGTAACATTTTGAGTGATTTTTGGCGATAATTTGTAGCGGTGTACTTTTGAATACAAAATTTTTGATTGCACCATAGCCCCAATGTCCTCTGTATTTCACTGCAATTTGGATTTTAATTTTGTTAATTTTAAAAAATTTAATTATGTTCTATAAATTTATTAAATGTTTAAGTGGAATGCTTTATAAGAATAGGTTTTGCTCTATAAAGCTCATTTCATTCTTAAGATCTCGCAGTTTCTATTTCCCTTCAATATCCCATGGCTTCAAGCTTTAACTCGCTACGCGCAAAGCTTGAGAAAATTGGGCTCTCAGCAGGTGCAGGTCAGAACATTGCCATTTTTGAGGGGGTGATTGATATGCAGAGAACTATAGACCTTCACGCAGAGGCTTTTCAACTCATTTGGAGGTAAGTTGGAGCGGAATATGAGTTACAGCTTCTCTATTATGAATTGTTATTGCTTGTCATGCCAATCCTGGTACTTAAATACAACTGTTCACTCACGGGAACACGGATTATGGAAGGAGGCCGGAAGCAATTAATACGAGAGAGCGGGATTGTAGCCATGGGAACATAAAGACGCACATAATTTTTTCATATTTTTGTGCCGAAGTGCAATGTAAATCGTTTTAGGCCAATGTGGGTTCTAAATGAGAGTTCTAAGTGTATTAAGCAAGGCTCACTTATGGGGTTGTCCGCCCATGTGTGAAAGAGGTCTAGGGTTTTAGTGACATCTCTATAAAAGAGATGTTAGCTAAAGAAAGAGGACGTTTTTGGCCATTCTCATAAGCTATTGAGTGAAGCTCTTGAGCTCTCAAGCTATGGCAACTCTCTAACTCTCTCTATTGTACTCTAATGAGCATCAAGCTCCAATGAGTATAGCTCCACTTCTTTCTCTTAATCTGTTTTAGCATCATTGAAGTAGATTAATCTATGATTGGTTGAATGCTTCTTTCTTTCTCTTGTGTATGCATGCTTGTAGTGTGTGTGTGTGTAGTCTCCATTGATGCAAGCTCTTGCCCACTTCATTGGCAATGAGTTATTCATGGATAGACTCTCTCTATGAGCTTGTGGGTTTGTGAATGTTACATTCTATGCTTGCTTAAGCTTGTGGGATAGTAGATGCACTCTTATGGGTTTGCTGGCATTAGGGAAAGCTAAGATTTAATCAATGTTTGAATGGGATTAAGAGATTGCCATGCATTGCTTGTTCTCTTGATTAGTGTAGTGGGTTTAAGGGATTAAGAGATTGATTGAGGTGTTGAATAGTTGAATTGTCAAGTGGTGGTTCGTGTATGTGAGCTCTCCTGCAAGGGATAAGCCTTCATGCACTAATCGGGTCGAGTCCTCGGATTGACATTGTGTTTCTCAACACATTTGTTGATCGGTAGTACTCTATGAGCACTATATTGCACGGTAGAGAGAACCACTCTTCAATGGCGTCGCTGCCGCGGGGAGCGAATGCCTACATTAGTTGAGCACCATACACACACTACCACTCCTTGTTATTAAGCTCCAATCGGTTGCAAAACCGTTGGATAGGAGAGTAGGCTTTGGGACTAATTTTGGTACTTATTTAAGACTAATCTGTTGTTAAATTCTCTTTATTGTCTTGCAATTTGAGTGCGATTGGCTAGCTACGCCTCTCCCTTGAGGTTAGGACAAGGATTCAACAAACGGGAAGGATTGGAGGTAGGCGCTAAACCTGCCAATTTCAATTTGTGTGCGAAAGAGAGAGGCCTGATTTGCATTTCTGTCATTCTGTTTGAGGATAATTTTTGCTGTCTGAGGTTAATTTTTACAGTTTCAATTTTCTGCATGTTCGTTTTATTTTCTGTTCTTAGCTTAGTTTAGTTTTTTGCATCTTTAATTTTGTGCATTTTAGTTCTCTGTTAAACCTGCACCTGTAGGGAAACTGAAATTTGTACACGCACATGAAGATTGAACATTTTGAATTTGCTGCAAATCTCATAGCTGCACACGCATTGAGTTCCCTGCACACACATTGAATTCGCTGCAAATCTCACAGCTGCACACGCATTGAGTTCACTGCACATGCACTTCAAAAAAGAAAAAAATAATAATAATAAAAGAATGTGGCTGTGCGTGAACAGCGCACCGCGCAGAGAGACCCACACACCGCACCATAAAGACCGCCACCGCACCGGATAAAGGGGTGCAAAAAAAAAACATTTTCTGGCGCAAAAAATTGGGAGGTTTTCTAACTTTTCCAGAGGAGTTAGAAAACAACCATCGTCGAAATTTTGGTCCCGGAACCATTTTCCCATAGTAAGTTCAGTATGGGAAACTGGTAAATTTTAGGCGATTTTTTATCCTAAAAAATATGCTATTTTTTTGGCCTAATGTGTTCGAGGGGATTCAAAATGGGTTCTGGCAAAGTTTGAGCCAATTTGAAAATTTTTGGATTTTTTTTGAAAAAATTAAAAATTAAAAAAAAACAATAACAACCTTAAAATTTGACCTTATGCACTTGCGGTCAGGACGTCATATAGACACTGCCATAGGGTCTAGGGCACCTTCTAGAGTGCCTACGTAGGAAAGTGAGACCCAATCGCTAGGAAATTTGGCAGATATTGCTGAAACCTTTTTCGAATCCCAATATGATACCCTTTCCAGGACAACTAGCTCATTATCTATGGACAATCTAGGGCCGTCAAATAGTCATCCCTTAGCCCCAAATAGGACACCCACAAGATCTTTTAATCCATTTGAAGCCGACATCATGGGGTTACCACTCA
This sequence comes from Cibotium barometz, assembly GCF_041138505.1. Taxonomy (NCBI): domain Eukaryota; kingdom Viridiplantae; phylum Streptophyta; class Polypodiopsida; order Cyatheales; family Cibotiaceae; genus Cibotium; species Cibotium barometz. The sequence goes on from NC_141056.1 coordinate 22,451,412, forward strand.
ATGTGAGACTTCAATATGTCTACACGAATGCTCAAGGAGCTGAGATCTTTAGGGATCCACAACAACGGTATCTCGTTAAGATTGCAGACTTTTTCTCAGAGCTTGATAGAGCACCTCTAGTCAATGACTAGGGTAACATGTACATGGGCAGAGATGGTGTTCGCTACGAAGTCACCTATCATCCAGTGATTGGCTCATTGAGCCGGACATGCCTGGACCATCCAATGCCCAGTCCTCAAAGCCATCCATAGATGATTTACTTTTTGTAGATCTAAATTTGGAAAGGGATAGGAAAGGCAAGAGCAAAATGGATCAGGGGGCTGAGAACCAATGGGAGTTTGTATGACAAATTCCAGTGACAAAGGTCTTTCAGGATGACCCACTTCAAGAGGTCTATAAGGACTCTTTAGAAGGATATTATGCCACAACTAGATTACCAGAGCTAGTTTTTTCTAGCACTTGTGGTGGTAGTCGAGAAGCTTGCAGGATACAAGAACCGAATCGTTGTGATAAATGGGCCAATGAATACCGAACCTTAGATTGGAAGGAGATTCATGAGCTCACGTGGAGAGGACAACCATTATTCATGGAAGTGTTCTCAACTAATACAGCTAAACCAGGAGAGACAGCCTTTCTTGGAGAAACTGTTGCTCCTTCCCTACAAGAGTTCACTAGAGAGGGACCCTCAACATCAAAGTGGGCCACTGCAAGTAGCCCAACTCTAGCACCAAGATATTATCCTACACCAAAAGTGTGACCACAGATCACACCACAACAACGTTTCTCTCACTATGACAATCGGAGGGTAAGGGAGCCAACTCGGCCTCCCATAAATGCACCTCCTGAAATGCGGGTAACAAGATCTTTGGAGGGGGTTGGTGAGGCAGGTAATAGGGGACCCACACCAATTTGGGATGCATATGGACCACCTTACCAAGGAGAGGAACCACTGAGAGTGAGAGGCCGTAGGCCCGATGATGAGTATTCAAGACGAGTAAGTCCATCAACTCTTCAGAAACTGGTAAAGAATTACGAAGGGTCGGGAGATCCATATGACCATGTAGCAGCATTTAGGCAAGCAGTTCGAGCTGAGCAAGTGACTGACAAGCATACGCAAATTGAAGGATTTGGGCTCACTCTTGAGGGAAAGGCCCTTGCTTGGTTTCAGGCACTAGAGGCTTCAAACAAATCTTCTTTACGAGTTTTGGAAGAGAGATTCATTGCTGCTTTTTCCTTGATGGGGATTCAGCATGACACAGTTAGCAAACATCTACTCTTTCAAGCAAGGCGAGACTGAGAGTGTTAGAGACTGTGTAAATAGGATGAAGCAGTACATTAATCGTTGCCTAGAAGATGAGAAACCCACCCAGAGTCGATTAATTTCTCTCTTCTTAAAAGGACTCAAAAATTCAACACTGCACACACATCTCTATGCAAAGAAGCATACAAATTTCAATGAGTGTTGCCATGATGCTATGGATTTCACAGATAACTTCAAATTCCAAGATGGTACTGGCCCTGAGGTGCAACCTAGAGATCAGTGGGGTGATGATTTGACTAAAGTTCAGGGTCTGGCACACTAGTAAATCCAGACCAAATAGCTAACCTAGTGCTGGACAAACCTATCGCCCACCCATGCAGCCACCACAACAGCAGCGAATGTACTACCTACAGGTCCTCATCTTTGTGGAGCATGTGGAGGTAACCATAAAACCAAAGAATGTAATACCTTTTCTCCTCTAGTCACAAACCAACCCACAAAGAAGTGGTGCCAGGCCTGTGCTTGGAATTATACCCACACCACACAGGAATGTTCTCAAGAAGTCTCTAAACAAAACATGAAGGATCAATCTTTTACATCCCAAGAAGTGCATGAGGAGCATCAACCTCAACCTGGGCCTAGTGCTAAACAAGATGAGGCTATTACAACCGAGGATAGTTCAGGGGGTTCTGTTTTTGTGGATAAGGTGAACGAGACTCTAGATGCCATCATTGATGCTCATAGAAGTCACATTGCAGCTTTATCTGAGCTACCCAAGAAGCTTCAAGAATACCCAAACCCTCGTGAGTGAGGAGAAGATCAATCTAGGTATACATCAGCAACTCATTAGGGAAGCTCAATCAATACTTGAGGGCCCACCTCCACCTATCCCTCGGGGCCCCATCTCTCTTAAGCCAACATTAGAAACCATACCAGAAGTGTCATCAAGTTGGGAAATAAAAAGTGAGCTGATCTCACAAGCTCATAGCAAGAAGTCTGCATCAATTGACACCCCATTGAAAGAAGGCATTCTGCCACCACCTAGTCTTGCCTTCCCATGCAATGATGAAGTTATTGATGCTAACGAGGACATGGCAAATGAGATGTGGACAGCAGTTCATGAGAAAGTTAATGAGAATATGTCCTCTATTATTTCACCTCCATTCTCTGAAGTGGATTTTACCAGGGGCACAGAAAATAACTTTAGACGCCCAAGCACCCAGGAGGAAGTTCAAACAATTGTTTCTCCTAGAAGTAAGCATACAATGAAAACCTTACCATCTTATTTGGGAGAATATGAGAACTGTTCTCAAACCTTAAGGATACTCCATGCAAGGATTCCTTCAGATAAGCATCTAGTTTTGGGTAAATACCAATTTAGTGATTTAACCAAATAAAATATCTAAAGATATTCTTTCTACCATTTAATTTCTCAACCTTAATTCCCTAGGTAGAATTATGGTGAAAATTCATCTTTTGACACTAAAAATTAATTCAAATCCTTCTTTTCTTAAATATCATAAAAAATCTTCTTTTAACTAAATACCAATATCTATTTTTTTGAATAAACTTGAAATACCTCCTTTTCCCATTTAATGAGTGCAATCCAAATGTCATGGGAATTCCTCTTTTATCATAAATTAAATCTATCTAAAATTTCTCTTTAAATTAAATAAAAATATTCAATATTCCAAATATACTAAGAATTCTTCTTTTTCCATTTAAATGATTGAATTCCAAATATCATGGGAATTCCTCTTTCATCATTTAAATCTATTCATGCATAAAATAATTTTAACTAAAATTTCTCTTGAAAATTTCATAAAAATATCCATTAATCCTAATATGGCAAGAATTCCACTTTTTTCATTTAAATGATTGAATTCTAAATATGGTGGAGATTCCTCTTTCATCATTTAAATATATTCATGCATTTAACTAAATTTTCTCTTAAAAATTAAATAAAAATATCCATTAATTTCATTATACTAGAAATTCCACTTTTCTTATTTAAATGATTAAATTCCAAATATGGTGAGAATTTCTCTTTCATCATTTAAATTTATTTATGCATAAAAATAAATTTAACTAAAATTATTCTTTAATTTTAAATAAAATATCCATTATTTTGATATTCCAATTTTTCTCTTTCTCCATTGGAATACATGGATCTCCATTATCATGGGAGTTCCTCTTTTATCATAAAAATGAAATTACTAGAAATTTCTCTTTTTCTCTAATTGACTATTTATGTATAATTATTAAAAATTAATTTTTCATGAATATGATGAGAATTATTCATTCAACCTAGGATGACTAATCTTAGAATATGGTAGGAAGTCCTCTTTTCACATTATGCATAAAAATGATTTATGTATTAATTTTTAAAAATTTTACCATAGCTCTGCTTGCTATTACTGATAATTTTTAATAATTTTGAAAAGCATAAGGTTTAGTAATACAATATGATAGAATAACTATCATTTGGACTAATATCCAATTTATGGATTTAATCCCTAAGTTTATCATAATTTAAGTAACATAAAAGCATAAAAAGTCATTTCTTTGGCCTCCTCTAATTCAACGAGCATAGAGTTTACTTTTAGAATTAAAAATTGCTCCATGAGAAGCATCATTTGAATATAGAATTGGTCATAGGAATGACCATTCTTTGGGAGAGGAAGAGATATGCTTAAAAAATATTTTAATTTAAGCATAAATATAAACTTTATGTGATTAATCAATAAAATTTATTAGAGAGTTTCATTTGCATTGAAGAACCATTCAATTGAATACTTCTCAAGCTTGAGAGGGGTTGAGAAGTGAAAAACATTTAGAAGATTAAGAAAAATCATAAAGTTACACCTTACCTCTTGTTTTGCTTGATTCTCTAGTCTTAGGAGAGGCCCCCAACCAATCAATTGGTTAGTATGTTGAGGAAGGCTTCAAAGAAGGTTGAAGAGAGAGAAAAACTCCAATCTCTCCAAATTGTAGAGGATTTTTAGAGGATAATAGAAAATATGCTTATTTTAGAGTAATACTAGCATGGTCTAGTTCACAGATGAGAATACAAAAGAATGAGGGTCTATTTATCGGTGAGGGAGGCCACTAACTGAGTCCAACTAAGTTCTAGAATTTTTTAGCTTCAGTTTGGTTGAATTTGGACAAGATTTGGACCAGTTTGGCTCCCTTTTTTATTTGGTTTGATCTAGGAGAGAGGAGAGATAAAAATATCTTAATATTTTTGAGTTTAAAACTCCTTCACATGTGTAAAATAGGTGCCTCAGGTGTCAAAATGGTATGATTACTCCAAAATATCTCATTTTTTTAGTAATATTTCATAATTTTTAACTAATAAATCTTGTACTCAGCCAACTCTGCATCTTATGTGGGTATTTACTCATTTTTGGGTGCTTTCTTTTATTCATTGGATTTATCTCATCCCAACACTTGGATTAATCTTATTGGTCCACAGGAACCTTAATTGGACCATAATCCAAAAAATTCAGAAAATCTTAACCCTTAGGCTAAGGTCTTTTAAATCGTTTTTAATTGATTCCTAATGCACCTTGGAAAATTTATTTTGATTTTTTGTTTTAAGGAAACATATTTTTTATATTTGTAGAATTTATATATCCAAAAATATCTCAATATTGAATTACCACTCTCTAAAAGTTTTCATCTCACTAGGTAAAAACAAGAAAAAATAATATTTTCTTCTATTCAGAAATAGGGAATGATTACAGGGGATTGAAGTAAAGGCTTATTTATTGTTCAGGCTGAGGAGGAATCTTACATATATTCCTTTACAAAGTTTAAAATTTCCTTAATCATGGCTTCTACTTGGCTAAATTAATATACATCAAGGGAAACAAAGGCTTCTGCCCACGAATACTATATTCCTCTACAAATTTTAAACTTTATATTCCAAAATTTTAATTTAAGTACAATGAAATAGAACATCAAGCCATCGTCTTGCTGTCATGAAGTAGCAATACATATAGATACACATGTCATAGTAAACACGATCAGAGGGCTTGGCTAGCAATTGAAATCCTGTGACAAGGAAAATAGCTTCTAAGAGTTCTATATGTCAAACATTAGACTCTGAGATTGTGCCAGAGGTCCGTAGAGCACTATCCCTCTAACAATGTCCAATTGAATGAGTATCATTGCAAGAGAAATGTTCTACCAACCTCTCATCCTAGCTGCAAGGTGATATGATCTAATATCACAAGTACCACCTACGTCTCTAATATACAATCATTGACAACAAGTAGTGGTTCTCAAAGTTTCTTGCTAAGACGACTCGGTCTACACATAATGAGTTAAAGAAAGGAGATTCTTGAAGGCAAAGGCTATCATATCATCCTCTATAGATAATCTATGGATGCTTGACCTCATCACCTATTTCTCCATCTAAAAGAAAGACACAATGTACAATACTATAAGTTTTGGTTCGAGGTTGTGTATCACATGATTAAATCACATCTAATATCATATGCTTGAATCTAAACCTAGCTTTGCTCTAGTTATGAGACCCCTACCCTCTATTTATACAATATTTTGTCACTAAAAAAGTGCACTAAGGGTAAAGTAGCCTCATATCATAGTATCATGACACTTGGCTATTTTGTCAGCTCTCCTAAGTCTAACTAGAACAATCCTTACATATAGAAAAGTGAAAGCTTCCTCTAGGTGTTTTCCCTTCATAGTTCTCATGAGTATGTCACATCGCGAGTAGCTCTTTGAGGCTCAACAAGATGTTCTGACTCCTCGATTATGAAGGTAATTTCTCTATCTTCATTCACGACTATTAATGGTCTAGACTACTCATCCCACATTTCTCGTTCTAAAAATATAATTTGGTTGCATTTTGCAAAACACTCGCCACCCACTTTTTCTAGTGTTTGATCCTTTTTCCTATGAGATCCATATACTTAGCCTAGCTCCATCCAATCCTAAGCCTAGCTCCATCTAATCCCATGGATCTAGCCTTCCACCCTACCAGGATAGGTCTATGGATCCCTACCAGTACTAGTACGCATACTTAACCACCATGCACTTCACTCTGGAGTCGCTTCCTTGTCCATCACACCAATCATGCTAGGAGCACACCCATGCACCCCACGGATGCCATTCACATGGTAATCCGTGGTAATCCATGAACATGTGTGGTACCTTCATAAGCTTCCACAAACAACACATGTATACACATCACATTTCTAAACATTAATTTCAAGATATAGATTCAAGCAGCATGCATTATATTCATATTCAAAATAGTGTAAACCATTGCAACCTCGACGAGACATCATAGCTTTCTAGTCGAAACTCTGAGCAAGTCGAATTCCTCCACCCCCCATATAACCTAATGAGGTCTTCTAAAGATTTTTTCCTTTCTAGATTCTTGGGATTACTCCAGAGAGTCTTACATGTACAATGAGGGGATTTCTTCTAAGGACAAATGCTTACTTCTCTTATCTGAATTTCATTATCTTGATGTTGAGACCTTTAAGAGTCTTCAGCTCATCCAGCTCGCCAAACATTGGGGACCCCGGACCGGGGTATCAAGACCATCAACGTCGTGTGGCGGCGGGACACGTGGAAAGACGAGCTCAAGGCTCTCAAAAGCAGACAAAGTTATCAACTCGGAAGCCAAAGGTCTCCTCATTTAATTAGCTACATACGCACATAATTTGAGCAATTCGCCTGAATTCGTATAATTGGTCTTAATATCCTTAGAATAGCATTGCTGATTATTGCCATGTGTGTGTGTGTGTGTGTCTGCGTGCGCATGTCACATCATCTAGACTGTGGTCGCCACTGTGAGAGACGGTGGCAAGGTGTTCATATACGGTGTGCTATTGGGCTGGGACATCACGTTGAACGTGGTGGAGCTGATGAGGGGTGTGCAAGCATAGTATAAATTTGAGATTTTCATAAAATTACCATTGGTAACATATTCCAAATTTTGAGTTACAATTTGGTAATTTTCTAGATCTTAAAGTTTCCAAAGATCTCTTCATTTCAAAAAATTAAAGCTATTTCTATCGGTTATTGAGAGAATTTGGAAAAAATAGCAAGATATTATAGTGCTTTCTACTTGGTGAGCCTCAAGTTATCAATTTGAGCCTTGTTAAGCATGCATCATATAGGCTTATAGAAAAACCCTAATGGTAATTTTTCTTAAAAGGTGAGTTATCATTTGGTAATTTTTTAGGTGGTGGTTGCTTCCCAACTGCATCCCCACTGCTGCCAAGCAAGCCCATGTTGCGACGGAGGTGATGAAGCTCTTCGAGCAGCAGGTCATCACACCCCTCTCCGGTCAAAAGTTCGTGTTGGAGGACTTCGTATAGCAGCCCCATCGCAGAATCGGAGAAGCAGAGCCGAGGTGGAAAGGTTCTCCTTGTCAGCTAGAAAGGGTCCTCGTCCTAACCGAGAGCGATGGGTGGCGGACATTTTGGTCTCTCCGCTTTGGGCGTCCCCCGATCAACTTGTTCCTCATAAAATATGTGCAAAATGTATGTAGAAGATAAAATCATGAGGATTGAATCTATAAGGCAACATATAATTTTATGACATAATGACATAATAGCGTGATCATTTTTATATAAAAAAGAGGTATGGCAAACCTGACCATTTGGCTTACTTTAAACGTTAATTTGGTCATCATCATTTTAGACACCATGCTTTTTAAAAAAAGCTATTATTAGTTGTAACACCTCCAAGCCAAGAATAGATAAACCATGCATAATTCAACCTTATCATCTTGCGTGGTCAGTATTTTGATTAGCATTTGATGAAGTTATTTACATATTTGATCTTCCTTTTAAAGTGATGGCTATTGAAAATGATTGCAAGGCACCTTGTGCAAGTACAGTTAAGCTCTAGAACGAAAGATTACAATGTGATAGGACACCTTTAAATTTTCAACTTGAAAAATTTTGCGTGCATTGCTTTTAGATATTTTGACAATATCAAAAATCATTGAGAGACACTTTAGAACCTCCAAAATTGATTTTAAAAAACTTGACATGAATCCTTGGAATGCACAATTATATTAGCTTATTTTTACGGGTGCTGATCTAAGAGAGTCAAATGACTTATAGCTCTTGATCGATGATAAAATCAAGCCACATTCAAAAAATAAAAGTTTCATCTTTAAAAGAATTTGTACTACCACAATATTGCGAGCAGTTACAATTTTATGCTATGGCTAAATTTTGATCCATTTTGCATATGCCTCTAGCTTTAATCATAAATTCTTAAAATTTGACTTCATAAATATTATGCATGATCATGGAGATAAGATCTAAACCATAGCATTGCAAAGTGGGAAAAAAGGAACATTTTGAAACACATTTATTGCATGAACAATGCAGTTAAAAATATAAACTCGAACTAGAAAAAATATTTTGATATTCTCATTTCTATCATTGCTCTTAGGTTTAAAATAAGGATTAGTCTCATAAGGTATCTCCTTTGGAACTTTAATCAAGGGCGTTTGATTTAAAGTAGTACTTTTTTATGTTGAAATTATAAGCTAGGATGTGAAGGGTTTGTTTTAAAGATCTAGAGCTTTGTTTTATTTTTCCTAGATTTAAGCATGAATGCTTTGTTATGTTTTTCATCATAGAATTTGTTTAAATGTTCTCCCACAAATTTAATCTGCTACATACATATTTTACATAGATTTAAGGGGAGCACTAGATTAAAAGTTGAGTTCCTTTGTAGTATGTGTTGTGATTGTCTAGGTCTCACCAAAGCATGGCCTTAATTCTAGAAAGTTTTTTCAAGCCTCTTAAGCTGTGGACATGTTAGGTTCTAGTTAATATATATGGGACATGTTAAGCTCCATTTAATACGGTCTTCTCATAGCTTGTGGACATGTTAGGTTCCAATTAATATGGTCTTCTCATAATTGTTGTATGTGAAATATTAATTAAAGAAGATATCATGGAGCCTTACGAAATTGGAATTCATGTAAGGTTTTAAAGCTTAATGATAGTAAGATTTCAGCAAGTTTTGGTAAGTTTGCATATTGCACCTTCATTTGGCACCATGTTGCTCATGCATGGCTACTTTCCTAGCTCTCTCTCTCTCTTCCCACAAACATTGCATGTCTCTCTCTCTCCAGGCACATGACTGGTGTGGGGTAGGTGCATCGATTGTCCATGTCTTGAAGAGTTGAGCTCTCTACCTCTCCCTCTCTAGTTAAAGAATAGCATTATGTCCCTCATGTCTATTTCTCCATCCAGAGAAAGTTTAGTGTCTTTTTCTATTTCTCCATCCACAGAAAGTCTAGTGTCTTTTTCTATTTCTCCATCCAAAGAAAGTCTAGTGTCTTTTTCTGTCAACATCCCTCCCTCCGTCCCTCCCTCTCTCTCTCTCTCTCTCTCTCTCTCTCTCTCTCTCTCTCTCTCTCTCTCTCTCTCTCTCTCTCTCTCTCATCTCCATTACTAATAATATTTCTCCCCCCCATTTTTTCTCTCTCCCTCTTAGAGCCATGCTTTTGTTGAGAGATTAGAGTTTGGAGAGGGTGCATTCATATGATGGCACGTGATATCTAGTTGGGGGGAGACCTAGGGGGACGATGGGCATAATGGTAGGGAGGGATGGGGCCATGCAAATTAAAGGATGGACTAAGGGAAGGTGTGACCTTAATTGTGAATATGTGACCTCAATGAAGATGTGGATATGATCAGAAGATGGGTTGCATGAACATGTAGATGTGGTTAAATATGGGTTACATGAACATGCGGATATGTTCTAACCGTACAACTTATTAGGGTTAAATATGGGTTGCATGAGCATGCTTATATATTTTAATCTTGCTTTTTATTAGCGTTCATGATGGGTTGCATGAGCACATGTATCTATTCTACTCTTGCTTTTTATTAGGGTTATAGTTAAGGAGCCCCTTAATTGGAGAAGTTAGTAGATCTCTCAGTTGCATGTTTCTTAAGTACATTTTCACCATAAAGTGTGTGCTTGTTTATCGTTTTATCTAATAAAGGAGTTAGGATGGCATCCTAAAAGGAGAGAAAGAGACACCATTGTGCACGTTAATCTAATTAGAGATTTTAAAAAAGGTCAATTTGGAGTCTCCATGGGTTTTGGGTTTGACAAGTAGATGCTTTTGTTTGGCAAGATGAGTTGCAAAACTTGAAAGAGTCTACTTGATTGCTTGGGATTTCATCCATAAGAATAGACCTCTAATGAGTAATTGCTTGAGATTTCATCCATAAGAATAGGCCTCTAATGAGTAATTGCTTGAGATTTCATCCATAAGAATAGTCCTCTAATGATTGCTTGGGATTTCATCCATAAGAATAGGCCTCTAATGACTAGGCCTTTAAAATGTTTGGGTTATTCCAACCTTTGATGAAAGTGGTTTCGAATACTCCCAATGTCTCTGTTGCCAGGAATTCCAACTTGTTGTCTTGGTTTTGGATTCTCAGCTCATGTACCCCTTATAGCGATGGCCTTCACGGCCTTGTGTGTTTACCTAAAGATCATCTAGCTTCACAACCACAAGTCTTTCACCTCTCAAGAGTCCTTTGTACTTGCATCATGTTACTTTCAACACTCTGTGATATGATTGTTTTCGTGACCCTAGGGTATTGAATGGACAAATGAACCTTCCTATCCAATACCCTATACTTGTGGTTTATAGATATACCATCAACCTCCACAAAAGCATCTATTTTTCCTCTCTGATTTCCGTGAAAGTGAAAGAAGTTCCACCTCTTCAGTTTACTCTGTGTAATGTGTATGCTCCTAATTGCTGTGCGGAGAGGGCAACACTGTGGGAAAGATTAGGTACAGTGCTGGAAGGAGAGGATGCAATTATGATAGGAGATTTCAACACGCTAGAGACCACAGCCGATCGTTCTCACCCGAGCACAGACAATTATTTGGCTGAGAGGGAAATGTGGAGGGCATGCAATCAGAAATGTAACTGGGTTGATGCCAAGATCACGTGCAGAAAGATAGATGCATGCAGTTACACGTGGACAAATAAACAAATGGGGCAAGACTGGAGAGTCGCCCTTCTAGATAGATGTTACGCATACAACGGAGGTTGGTGGGCAGTGCTGCCCTGGGACCTGCGCACCTTCCCCGACCTAGGATGCTCAGACCACTCGCCCATAATGATCTCCTTTGATATGGTGACCTTTGGTCCACGCAAGGCCTCTCCCTCTCCCTTCAAACTGAATATTTCTCACCTAGGGAGGCCTGACTTTGACATGGGTGTGGTTAGAGCGTGGGAGGCAGCAAAAGCCCAAGGTGGGCCCCCACAAGATAGATGGGACAGATGCATCCGGTATACAACAAATTTTTGTTAAAAACATGGCAAGGCCTAGGCTGGGTCGGAAGAGCCAGACTCTCCTTGGCAAAATGATTGCAGGAAAACCTTATCCAAGCAGTGCAACAAGAGGGCCCAGATGAAATCAGCACTACCTTGATTAGTAATCTTGATTGATACCTCCACATGTAAGCTAACACTAGAGATGAAGTAATCAAAATTCTCTCATGCACACGATGGCTAGTCAAGGGTGATGCCCCAACCAGCTTCTTCTTCCGAACAATTAGAGAGAGACACCAACACGAAAGAATAAGTAGACTAATGAAACTAGATGGGTCTCTCACTGAAGATGAGAATGAGATAGCCTCTCTCTTCACTTCTCATTTATCAGCCCCATTAGTGGAGCGACACCCCCTCTAGAGAGTGGGTACTCGGAGCGATTGGATAATTTCCTATCCAGGATAACTGCTTCAATTAATCGATTCTCTCTAACAGTCTTAAATAGGGTGTTCACTGAGGATGAACTAAGTTAGTATGCTACCAGTAAGATGGGTAAGAAAAGGCACCTAGCCCATATGGACTACCCATAGAATTCTACTGGCACTTCTGGGCTGATCAATTCGTATCTATGTGCAATGATTAATGAAGCATACTGAACAGAGGAGCTATCTCTTGAGGTCAACCGAGGGCACATTAAACTTATCCCAAAGAGAGCTCATAGGCTTATAGTAGGGGACTGGCACCCACTCACCATGCTGAACACCTCATACAAGGTGTTTGTAATTCATTTTACCCCGGGTAGTTGATCCTAACCAATTAAGATTTGTGCATGGCCGGCAGATTCATGAAGTGGTGTTTAATGTTCACTATGGAATTGACTATGCATTATCCTTCAATCAACCGTATATGCTCCTCAATCTTGACCTGGATAAAGCATATGACAGAGTAGCCATTTGAGTGTGAGAGTTTTAGAGCTCACTTGAAGGTTAGTCATTCCCAAGCCTCTTTTCTTCTTGGGGGAGCAGACTTGTGCCCATGGGATTGCATGCCAGCTCTATCCCTCGGCTCTGCTCCACAGGAAGTCACGAAAGATTTTATTGATTTTGCCCCATTCCGTATTGGGGTGAGGGCACAGTAAGAGGTAAGATACGTCATGTAGGATAGCAACACGTGTTTGAGCACCACCAGTCGCCCACAACAAAAGGCAAAGAGGCTTTACTCCACTGTGTCATTTTGCCTTGTAGTCAAGGGAGGAACGAGTCAAACCTTTGCTTGTTGCTGATGTCCGTGCCAAAGGGGCAACCCAGCCGCCTAAATGGAGTCCTGTGGGGGATCCATTCAAAGTCATATTTGAGATCCTACATTCGTCTATCTCCTCTGTCGTCCAGCAGTAGGGCCTCAGCTTTAGCAATGCTATTCACCGAACCAGACAGTTGACAAAATTCATCCACTACCTACAAGAACGCATCAATGTTAGTCTCTTCATAAACCAGAATAGAGCTGTTATCATCAGTGAAGAATTGGGTGGTCATCTCCCAGTCTCCTTCCGGGAGGGGAAGATCTTTAATGAGTCCTCTCTCTTGAAAGTAGCAAACATTAGCCAATAGTGGCTCTGTGACTATAGCAAAAAGGAGGCGGGCAAGAGGGCACCCCTACCGAACTGATCTCTGCAATGCATACACTCCTACCGCCATCCCATTGGTTATAACTTCTGCATTAGTAGTGATCAACAAGGCACGGACCATCCCAATCATGGCTCATCCAAATCGTATCTTCTCTAAAACAGCTAGCATGAAATCCCAACGCGCCCATGGGGAGTAATCACTAGATATTTTATTCAGAATGCCTCAGGCCATCTTGGGCAAAGGCCAAACCTGTCTCGGAAACATAGGATCGCTTCAAGATGCAAGTGTACAGTTAAGCAATTAACTCTTGTGAATGGGCTGGTGGCTGGATGGCAGGAGCTTTTCACCAGTTTGTAGTGGAAAGGCCAACGTCCTCTCGTAGCACGCAACGGGGCACTAGGCGAGAGCATCTAGTGGTTGGTGTGGAAGCCACAAGCACTGCGGGATGTCAACCAGACCCGTAAAATTCACAAAAAAAGGGCGTGCAGACATGGAATTATCTCTCGGACAACAGAACGGCCCAATGGTTAGAATGGGATATTATTGCTTATTGGTTTGGTCTTTCTCCTCCCGCTCTCGCTGTCACCATTTTGGCCAACCAATTGGTCCACTCGTGCTTTCTTATCATGTATGTACATTGGACTGGTGTCCATGGTAGTTGTTTATGCCGGGGATTGATGCCACTCATGTGATACTGTAGACTTGGCTTTCCGTTGGGACTTGTGCCTCCGTGTACATGCCCAGAAATGCTTGGTGGATTGGTGTTCCATTGGGTCTGGTACCTCGTGTACTTGCTTGGAGCATGTCTATTTTGGTATAGTCTCATGAACGGGGATTGTCCATACCAATGCTGCATTACATAGCATCTTTATGTGCTTCCTTGCAATTGAAATTGCATGCTGTTTTCATGCTTGCTTGACCAATGTGTAGTTCCGGGTAAGGGAACCCGCCCGCCGTCCATGTGAAACTGTCTGCTAACATGGTTATGTGGCATGTGACAAGTGGTAAGTATTGGTCATAAACTTGGCCTTAGGAGTTAGCACTAATTTATAAGTGAGTGTGTACACACTTCATTAAGTTTTGGGCGACCAAAACTCACTTATAAATTATGACCAGCCCGGTGTTCATACACACTGATGTCCCGAGGTGGACATAACCCAATGTCCACCGCCCAGATCTTATCCCTCCCTTTGTACAAAGGGAGTAACCAGCCATGTGTCCACTCTAGCTTGCTCCACAAAGCACCTGCCTGCCACCTACACTGGACAACTCACCACCTCACTCCTCTTCCTCTCTCTAGAGTTTCCAAGCTTGCTAAGGTGATTTTCAAGCTTCCTAGAGTGTTTCCGGATGCTAATCACTCTCCTACACACTCCCAATGACTGAAATTCAGCAAAACAACTCTCTTTATTGCTGTAATTTCTAGTCTTTTTGCTGAAAACCCTAATTTCAGCCCTCCTTTCTCAAGTTGAACCATAGGGGAAGCTTTACCAAGGTTCCCTTCATCCTCTTGAAGACTTTCATAGTAGCAAAGAAAGGCAACAAATCAAAGATCTCAACACTCCAAGGACTTCCATCGCAAAGACTTCCGCTGTCCCATCGACTGTACTTGCTATTGGTAAGCTTTTAATCTTAAATATGGGAGCAAGTAGCAGGAGGGACAAACCGGATTACAAGATCACATACCATGTGTAGTGTTCTCTTATCCTACGTGCTCTCTTGCAGATTGTTGCTACCATGTGTTGGTGGAACAATAGAGAGCAGGTGGTAGGGAACATGGGCACTTGAGAGGGTAGTGTGGATTGCAAGTCTACATCGACAACCACTTGTTTGCAATACTGTATTCATATGCATTGGTATGGAAATCTGGTCAAAAATGCCCATGACACTATGTACTTGATTCTCCCAAGATCAATATACTTTATTTGAGGGAGGGGTCAGCCGTTCCGGCTCATTGTGTGTCTCTTATCAATTCAGCAATTTACTTCTTGTATTTGAACAAGTGTCCAACAAATCTTAGTGTATTTAAGTGTATTGATTAGCATTGTGTTCAACCAAGTTACACTCGCTACCCTACAAGCTACTGCAGATGCACTCCCGTTTCCTTGCCCAATTACTCTATGCCTAAAAGAAGCTGAGAATTGGCTTGCCAATTGGGCCACCAACAAGGGGAAACTGCTTCCTAAATTGAAAGGAGCTAATCTCTACATGCCCCAAATGCATTAGTTTGGGTGTCTCGCTCACTGATGGAAATCTCCGAGCTCTATCAGAAACTGGGTCTGACATACAGTGGCAATATGGTCTACAATGCCGTCTCTGTGGGGTGAATGTCTTCCTCTAGAGGCTCTTACATCTCAAGATCCCCATAAGAGACAAACTCACTAGCTGGTCCCCAATCTCACCGATGTGTCCATTCTGCAACACCCATAGGGAGGATCCGTTTCACATCTTTTGGGCATGCCCAACAGCTCAAGCTCTATGGAGAGGAACAAGGAAGTGGCTGGACAGTAGGGGCACACATCATCAATTTACATGGAAACACACTTTGCTCAGGGATGCCACTTTTCTTAATCTGGCATTAGCAAGCATCTGGCCTTGGGTCAGACACACAGTCTTGCAACAGATTTGGCTGGCCTGAAATCAACTCGTCTTTTAATGTTACCCTCATATGCAGCGCCCTGAATGGAAGGAAGAAGCGTTTATAGAGCAGAACTAAAAGTACTCACTGGCCCTTTTAGTTCTTAGCAACTGGACTCTGCTAAGAGGCTCCTAATCAATCCCTACCCTGTAGTTCACAAGCGACAACTAACCTCTTTTTGTAATTAAATGATATTCATAATAAAGTTATCCTTTCTTAAAAAAAGCATCTATTTTTCTAAGTTGAATTCCTTTTGCTTGGTAGGGTGTACTCTACCAATTTGAAAGGGGATAATCTTTTCCTGGTAGGGTGTAATCCAATTTGAAGAGGAATAATAGCATCTATTTTTAAAAGTTTCATTCATTTTCCTTGGTAGGGTGTAATCCAATTTGAAGAGGGATAAACTAGTTACAAATTAATTTGGAAATGACATCGTGCCATGACATTGAAAGGAGAATATTATGGAAAAAATACCTCCACACTTGGCTTTTGGTTTGGAAAAAGAATATACCTTCATAATACCGCTCGTAGGCCTTACAAGGCCTAGGTCTAACTAGATTCGCGGGAGGAGGGTCTTTTTTTTGTTTAGCAATTTACAAAATATGTTTTTCCCTTCAACAATCGTAACCTTCTGCTTATTTCCTTCTCCAAAATAAGTAGCTATGTTTTAATGTGACCACCTAACATAATACACAATTTTGATTATTTTATGGCATTTAATAAGGGCAAAGATCCTTCTGTGGAATAAATAGATATGTTTTAACATGACCATAATGCACAATCTTAGTTGTTTTATGGCATATACAGAGCATAAAGATAGTTCTGCTCCTTTTTTATGGTATAGATAGTCAATCAATAACAACATGAACAAAGCACTTGTAATATTATCACGAGACAATCTATCAAGAATAACATGAACAAAGCACTTGCAATATTCAAGGAAAATATAAATATTCAAACAAATGTGTACCTTTTGATAAATAAATGGGAGAAGAAACCAACGACCATGATTGATATAGGTCGACCACCACCAAAAAAAAAAGCGCAAAACCCCCCACTATATTCTTGCAAATAGCATGACTCATACATTTTCCTATCTAGATAAATTATAGCCCAAGGGATGTTTCAAATGAAACTTAGAGAACACCATAGCACTATCACAAACATTGAGATAAACTTTATTTTTCGAAAAGAGAGAGAGAGAGAGAGAGAGAGAGAGAGAAAGAGCCTGGACTAGGCAGTTGTCAAAGTTGCCAAAACAAGCAGTAGCAGCCCTCGAAGAACGAGGTTTAAAAGAGAGAGGAAGACTGTGCATGTTATTGGTACGGTACATACTACAGTGAGACTGGAGGGTGAGTTTCCTGACACGGATGGCCTGAGGCCTAGGAAAAAGAGATCTTTTGTCGATTGTGCATACCATATGGACATAGGACCTAAAACATCTTACGCAGACTCTGTTATGCAAGAGGCTAACCCTGGAGGCAATTAAGCTTGCAAGCAGATATTGTTAAGGAAATGGGCAAGAACCATGGTAAAGCTGTTGAGTCTGCAAAGGTGTTCAAGACTGCCAAAGAAATATCCATGCCTAAAGCTATGGTGGAACTGCATGGACCTCTCTCTTGTGGTGCTTATCTGTACTTCATGGAGAAACCCCCTTCAGATGAGGAATTCTACAGATGGTTCACAGAGATGTACGCTAACAAGGTTAGGCTGGTCGGATATCATTGGGCAGGTAAAGGATTTTATCAGGTTATGGTGGAAAATGATGCACAGAGGGAGATGTTGGTTCAATCTGTGGCTGGCTATAAAGGGAATGTTGTATACATCCTCCCTTGGCATCCTTCTTTTAACCCTGATGAAGTCCTCATGTACCAATGTCCCATTTGGGTCTCCTTCCCTAATTTACCCTATTTCATGTCGGAACAAGTTAAGGATTTGGCTCATATGCTGGGGAGAGTGCTCTACGTGCCCAAAGTTCATATACATGAAGGTAGAGGAGAAAGAAAAGCATGTCTCCTTTGGGATAGGATGATACCTACTCTAGAGTTTATGGAGGTTGGTTTGTAAGGTCAAAATGTTTACATCAATGTGGATTTCAGCCCTTTCCCTGATGCTTGCTTTAAACGCAAGAAATTGGGGCATTATGCCAAGGATTGCCCTAATGACACAAGGGGAGAGAAGATGCAATGGGAAGTAGTAGAGAATTGGATGAGGTTATACCTCAAGTCATCAATGATTCTCCCGAGGTAGAGGGCCCTCAGAAAGAGCACGGTAGTTGAGGAGCATAAGGAAAACAGTGGGCACATTCAAGAAGAAGCAATGCCAAAGGGCAGCACAAGTTCTGAAGCAAGAGGAGAGATTTGGAAGGAGGTACAGTCAAAAGGAAAACATCAGCAGAGAAAGGAAACATGTGCAAGCGTACTTAGAGAGAATGCAAACAGAGGTAATTTTAAACCCAATCTCAAAAAGGAAGCAAGAAGGAAAGCAAACTTTGTTATTTTGCAGGAGAAGGGAGATGTGTTTGATATTGATGATCATTCTAATGACTGAGTTCTCTAGAAGTTTGAGAATAGCCTCTTGGAATATCAGGGGGTTATGCAACATTGAGAGACATCAGCTTGTCAGGCACTAGGCCAAAAAGGAAAGGTTAGACATTGACGTTGTTCAAGAGGTGAAGCTGGGACATGAGAGGTTTAACTGTCATGGATACAAGGTTCTGTGCAATTCTCCAATCAGAGGTTCAGGTATAGCAGTTAAAGTATGCATAAAGCAAAGTTGCTTGAGGATTTGTAATGTATATGCTCCTAATAGAGAGCAAGAGAGATGTATGCTATGGGGGAAGTTAGCTAGCATGGATTGGGAAGAACCAACTGTCTTCATTGGTGATTGGAACTGAGTTGGAACTGCATAGAAAAAAGTGAGGATGCCTCTACTCTCACAGGAATCATGAGTTCCTCTGAAGCTGGTGCATGGAAGACATGGATGCATAAATGGAAGGTAGTGGATTGCATGTCAGGTGCAAGTAAGAGACTTTATACTTGGACAAATAAGCATAGGGATAGCTCCTTTCAAGCAAGGAGGCTGGATAGAATTTACTTATCAGAAGAGGGCACCTGGACTAATGCGGATAGTCTTTCTCAAATAATATTTCAATATACTGTGTCAGATCATTTTCCTATAATGTTGGGGGTTAGAGTAAGACAAAGGAGGAGGGTTAACAAGTTTAATATTAGTCATTTAAAAGATAAAGTATGGTGTGCAATTTTGAGAAGAATCTGGACAGAAGCTAAGCAGAGGGATTCTAATCCATTAAAAGTATGGGCTGCATGCACCCAAGCATTGGTCGAAGAGGCTAAGAGGTATGGGAAGAGGAAAGCAGCTAAGAGAAGGAAGGATGAGAAAACGGCTACTAGATTCATGGAGATCATGATTGGTATGTGTAGTGAACATAAAGAGGATGAAATTGCACAGTGGTTGCTTACCAGAACTTAAGAATTTCCGAAAGAAGCAGAAGAGAATGAGTAAAGCTAAATCTGCTAGGGTCCAATCTAGGCTCTACTTGTTAAAGGTTGGAGACAGCCCCAACTTTACTTTCTTCAAGGCTGTTAGGGTAAAGAAGGATTGTGACCTTATCAGATGCATAAAGAGGCTTGATGGGAGTATGGCTACAGATGATCATGACATTGAGAAGGTTCTCATTGACCATTTGTCTAGAATCGTGGGGAAGTCTCCATAATAGGATGGACAGTATGCTGAGAAGGTTGGGCAATTTTTGAATATGATGGAATCATCTATCTCTAATTTCCAAAGGATGCAGCTTGGCAGGCCCTTCACTATGGAAGAAATTGAAAGTGTAGTCATGAAGATGAAGAAAGAAAAGGCCCCTGGCCCAGATGGTCTCCCAATTGAGGTGTATAAAAAGCTGTGGAATGTATGTGGAGAGGACTTGTGCAATCTCTTAAATGAGATTAGGAAAACAAGGAACATGCCAGCAGATTTGAACCCAAGTGTTATAGAGCTGGTTCCCAAGAACTCCCATAGAATTGAACCAAAGGATTACAGACCATTAAACGTTTGCTGATGATGATACAAACTTTGTTAGAGGCAGATGAAGAAAATGTAAAAACTTTGAGGAAAGCTTATGACAAATTTGCAGAGGTATCTGGGTCAATCATAAGTGACCATAAAACTCTGTGTTTAATGCTCAAATTAAAGGAATCCCCCACATTCTTGAGGGGCTAAAAGATGTAGGTCCAGGCAACATTATAAGATACCTTGGGTGCCCAATAGGATTAGAAATTACAGCCAAGCAGGCACTTGAATGGATGATGGAAAGGCTTCTGCATAAAATGGCCAAGAGGATTCATCTAGCTGGTTAGAAGACTTTTGTGCTAAAGCACAGTATTGCAGCAATGCCAGTTTACATTGCTGTTGTTTTCCCCTTTGCTAAGAGAAGTTGGTGGATGGGGCATACCTAGTGTTTCAAATAAGGCACAAGAATTGACAACAAAGTGGATTGCAAAGTTGGAGGGGGACCAGCCTTGGGCAAAATTAATAAGGTAGTGCATACAGGAAGCTACTGTGAACAAGAAGGTTTGGAATAATGCTAATTGGACAGACAAGCTAATGTCTAGGGGAAACGTTAACATCAATGGCTTTATGATGGCTAACAGGCTGCTGCAATCATGGAGAGAAGTTCTGAGCAAAGCTATGTGGCAAGGGAAGTGTAGAGGGGATGGTTCTCTTTCTTAGAGTATCCCAGGGATCCTAGGAGACCCCCGGATCACGTGGGTCCCATAGCGTTGAATAGAAGAATGGCTCACAGGTTATCTGAAAAGGGATATAAGACTTGGGCAAATGTATGGAATCACAAAAAAAATTGAATTGGATCACCAATCAAGAAATTCAACACGATGTGAGACTTAATGCAAAAGAAAAGCAATTTTTGGTCAGTACCCTGGTAAGGTTAGGGACAGCTGGCCTATAGCCCCTACAGCTCAAAGAGAAGCCAGACTTAGGGACTCGACTATAGCACATATAAGGCTTGACATGTGTAAACACAAAGTGAGATCAAGCAACCCAAAGTGGGTGCAGAAAATTAAGGTAAAATGGAACAAAAGAGGTATGAGATTAGACCTCAAGGCCTGCAAAAAACTAACTACGCAAGTGGGTGGAGAAAATTAAGGTAAAATGGAACAGAAGAGGTATGAGATTAGACCTGAAGACCTACAAAAAAAACTAACGACACAAGTATGGAAAGCTACCCCATCTGCCAGATTGAATATGATATTGTGGAGGACCTTGCATCAAAAATTTCTCGCAAAGGATCTACTTGGAAAAATCTTTGGTGTAAATGATTATTGCCAAAAATGCAAAACCAAGGTGGAAAGCTGTTATCATGTACTATGGGAATGCCAGAGTGCACAAGACGCATGGAAAGCTCTGGAGAATTTGTTAAAGTCTGCCAACATACAAGATAAGATAACTTGGAGACAAGGGCTGTTGGGAGTGAAAGGAAGAATGAACCCTGCATTAAAGTTTGTATGGGACACTCTAAGAGCAATGCTGATCAGAACAATTTGGGATGCAAGGAATAAAGTGCTTTTTCAAGGGAAAGAATGGAGGCAGGTCAATTCCAAGTTCAGGGTGCAGGCACTTCTGATAGAAGCTTGCAAGCTGGTTGAGACAAACAGTAGTCCTAATCTTCTCTCTTTGAAGTGTCAATACAACTCTCTTTATGCATTAAAAAAAATCTTTATTTTTCTCCATAATACATGTATTATATGAGACATTCTTATAATGAGGTTTGTCCAAATCCTGAGTGAGTATGTAAAGACTCTGATCATGTAAGAGGGCCCTTCCTAGCTAACAAGCAGAACCTTTCCACCTCGGCTTTGTTTCTCGGATTCTTCGATGGCTGCGAGGAAGTCCTCCAACGGGAACCTCTTCCCAGAGAGGGGTGTGATAACCTTCCCCTCAAACAGTTTCATCACCTCGCCTGCAACATGGGCTTGCTTGGCAGCTGTGGGGACATAGTTGGGAAGCAGCCACCAGCTCAACTGCACACCCCTCATCAGGTCCACCGCGCTCACCGTGATGTCCCACCCGGATAGCAACCCGTATACGAACACCTTGCCACCGTCTCTTACAGTGGCTGCCACAGTCTAGAAGTGGTAATATACACACGAGGGTTAGGTAGCTCAAGTTGCATAATTCCTACAGTTTTCAGCAACAAATGCCAACCAATTATTATCCATCAACCGACAGCTTACTTTTGTGAGAACACCCCCGACAGCATCTACAGCAGCATATGCCAATTTGCCCCCTGTGATTTCTTTCACCCTCTCAACTACGTCTGCGCGAGTGGAAACGCTAATTATCAGCATGTTTAGGGTTTTCTAAGCTAAACAATCGATACGAACTTAGGCGAATTATTGCTCAAATTGTGTGCTTATATGCAGCTAATCAAATCAGACCTTCGGTTTCCGAGTTGATGACTTCGTCTGCTCCCAGAGCCTTGAGCTCGTCTTTCCACGCATCCCGCCGTACGACGTTGATGGTCTTGATACCCCGGTACTTGGCGAGCTGGATGAGCTGTCTGAGTTTGTCAATACGGATCAAGAAGCATTAATTAGTACGTGTATTGATGAGAGAGAGAGAGAGAGAGAGAGAGAGAGACCTTCCAAGGACGGAGGCTGCAGCTGTCTGCAGAAGATACTCTCCTTTGGGAACGGCGTGGTCATCCAGCATGCCATACGCAGTCCATGGGTTGACCACGAATTGGGCAGCCGCTTCGTCGCTCACACTGTCGGGAACCGCTACAACCTGCTCTTCCTTCAATTCAACATAGTCTTGCCATGAACCTTGCCCATTTTGACGATAGTCAAAGAGTCCAAGCGGTACAACCCTCTGGCCGGGACTGAACTTACGCACACCCTCTCCAACCTGCAGCCCATCATCAGATAAAGAACACGCTGTAGGCTTTGCCTTAATTAAAATTATTCTGTAATATTGCAGATATTTCATTGGAGCATACACTACCTCCTCGACAATGCCAAAACCCTCGCTTCCGATAACTGGAGGATGGGAAAGGTCGAGGAGATGGCCGGTTCTGATCCTAATGAGGTCTGTGGGGTTGATAGGACGGACTGTTATGCGTACCACCACGCATCCGGGGCTGGCGATGGGCTTACTGGGCCGGTAGAGGAGCTCAAGGGCTTCATGGGGCTCCCCACGCCTTAATTGTGCAACTGACCGTGCCATTGGATACTGAATCTGAACTGCGCATCTTTTGTGTGTGTGGTGTGTGGGTAACGTGTGGACTTCGGACTCCCTCTTTATTATACCTCATGCATGACATTTTCATTGCAAACCTCATGCATGACATTTTCTCTTATTTAAATTAAGCTGATAAGACAAAGTCATACACACACACATACAGTGTCCCGACTCCCAAGTCTCTCTTTATGTCATGCATCAAAAGAAAAAGCAAGTTGCAAATCGAGTTTTGCAAAATATCGGGCATGACATTTTCTCTTATTTAAATTAAGCTGATAAGACAACGTCACACACACACAGAGTGTCCCCACTCCCAAGTCTTCTTTATGTCATGCATCAAAAGAAAAAGCAGGTTGCCAATTGAGTTTTGCAAAATATCGGCATCAAATTCTTTTTGTACATTAATTAATTAATTGAAGAGAGAGAAGGAACCTTTAATATGAATGATGGGATAGACAACAAAGGTTGAAAACGTTAGGAGGTTGACGTGTGACGCTTCTGAAAAAATCTTAACTGCCTCAGGTCGGAATAAAATGCAAGGAGAGATGACGTCGCCTTTTTAAGAGAGAGAGAGAGAGAGAGAGAGAGAGAGAGAGATTCCCCTTGTGTGTGAGAGATTCGCAAATCTATGAGAGAGATATTTATGTTGTCTGTGAGAGAGAGTACCTTGTTGTGGTAGCTTCTCTTCATGCGTCCATGTCTTCCTTCAATGCTTCATCTAGATCTTCTTCTCGGTGTTGATCCTCCTCTTGAAAAGAGATGTTCTTCTTCTTTTATGGCTAGGGCCATGAGCTTGACCTTTAGCTCTTGCTCCATGTGAGCAACATATTTTAATGTATTGTTGATAGATCTTTTGTGCTTTTGATGTTTATCTTGTGTAAATTGTGTCATTTTTTTAATTATGCAATGCAAACCCAAATCTATGCAGGAGGTCTTACCTCTTACCTTATTCTAGACAAGGGTAGTGTGTGATCCCATATTTACAATGATGTATTTACCCATGTGTGCCCAATACATAATGCATATAGCATTCATTTCTTATGCACATTCCCAAATGTAACATTGGCTGTGAATAACTTGAATTTGAGTGTGATTTGTAGGCATTAACCAAGGGGGAAATGTAAGATGATGATTTTTAGAGTTATATCAACACCCAAATATAATTTTTAAACCCTGTATGATCCAAAATGGTGAGATTTTTAACCAATTAATGACCAAATTACTTGGATCAATTTTTTGCTCACAATGTAGAGAATAGAGCAACTTGATGAAGCTCAATCAGGCTCAGAATGAGAGATCTTTTGTGATTTGATAGTACACAAGGCTGTAGTAAGTCCCCAATGGCACTAATGAACCACCAATACTTCCAATTGATTAGACCCAGTTGATGGAGATTAGACCCAATTAATTTATGTTTAGCAGAGGTTTATCTCTGCTCACTCTGCAGAAAATTGGTGTGCTTGGAGCACTCAATTGATCAATTTGCACTTATCCAACAACAAGGGGCTATTGGGGAAAGATTTAGCAGTGAGTTAGCATCACCTTAAGCACCATAAACTCAAGATTAGAAATAATAATTAGTGATTAATCTCAAAATTATCACAACTACTTTCTGTGAATACCTAGAGCTGAAATTGGTTGCTGGCGATGATTGTTCGCGATTCTAACCACACAAGCATGTTTGCAGCGTTGGAAAACACCCGGGAACTCTCTCTTGAGGTCTGATTTGGTCAGAGCAGCGTGTATTTGATGTTTGAAGTGATTCTGACAAGCTTTGGGAAAAACTCAGAATGCGCCAACCTGCACGAGATGCAGACTTCGTGAGCTAAAGATGGAGGTCGCCCTGACCTAATGATGAGCCCCCTCAAAGGATTTGATGAACGGTGAAGGGGTTTAAGAGCAGTTAATGCTTCTTCAAAGGGGTGTACAGGCAGCTACGGTGAAATGAAGGCAATAGTAATTAAATCACTAAATGATGGATTAAGAAATTAATGATAGGCTAAAGCAAGGATGGGCATGGATCTTTGGCTCTAATACCAAGTTAAAATTTACATGGATACCATCACTAATGCAATGAAATGAGCTATGGTGGGTCAAATATTAACCACTTCATAATGGCATAAGTGAGGATTAATACAAGATTAAAGAGTAATTAAAGAAGGTGATTAGAAGCATAATGTGGACATGAGATTGACACAATAACCAGCTAGATCTTCATTAGCACAAGCTCAATTTATACAATTTTGTCCATGATCTGCTCCTTGATTTGTGCCACCTCCCCTACATCTGGGGGACACCTCATCCTTGATTCTCTCCACCTCTTCACTTTTCCCAGAATATCTCCACACATCCTAGATCTTCTCATGCTACCCTTTATTCTCTCCCAGTAGATTCCATTCACCCTTTTCAGTGCTACCCACTAACTACTACTATTGTTGGAACCTCTCGCTCTATCTATTCTTGGTAAGCTTTAAACCAATTCTTGAGTAGCTTCTAGCTTGCTCTTCTCTTCTCTATATGGTTTGGGTATTTTGCCAACTTTTTTAGCAAGCTATTAGGGTCTATGATAGATTCTTCTAACTCAAAGGTTGGTTGTAGAATCATATCTGCCTCTGAGGATGATAATGAGCTGTTAGAAGCAATATCCTTACATGAACCATCATGAACTATCACAAAGTCTTTTACCTTTTCCCTGCCTTTTTAGCTTTACACTTTCAAGTCTTTGGGGTGGATTTCACTTATTTCGAGATTTTCTCAATTGGTAAAGGGGGTGACTGTGTTAAGAGGGATTGTCTTCTCTAATGCTCAACAAGTTGAGACTTGCCAATGTTTTGGGGTCTTGGGTTGGGTCTAATAAGGGGGAAATCCACATTCATCTTATCGATCGCAATGATGGTGGCCGAGAGCTTGTGGCACAATAAGCATAGTCTTCTTAACTAGACAGTTAGCTACATGGTGAGGTCCTTTGCAATAATGGAAGCATTGTAGATGTAACACTACATTATCGCCATCCATGTTATAGTGACTTAGGATTAAAGCTAGTAAGTTTTGAGCCTCTAGGGGTTTGATATACACAGTTTCCTAGCCCTCTCTCTTCTTATCCAAATATTATATAGGTTTGCCAAATTTTAAGGTTGATGGTATGCACAAATTATGTTAACCATGCCAACTTAGTAAGCAGTCCAAACATGCTGTCTCATATAAAAAGCACGTCAATTCAAGGCCATTTGATGTTATACATTCTGATATGTAGGGACTGAGACCAAGACTGTAACAATTATATTTTGCAAGTACTATGTTACATTCATTGATAATTACACTAGAAAAGTGTGGGTTTACTTCATGAAGATAAAAAGTGAGATGTTTGCTTACTTTTAGAGATTAAAAGCCTTGGTCAATAAGGAAAAAGATATTCAGATCAAATGCCTAAGATCGATTCGTCCCATGGCATGAGTCTTCCCTATTTTCAAGTTACTTTCAAGGATTGGTTACCCTTACGTATATAAATGTGATTAGTTTCCTAATCATGAATAAGCCTTACCTCATTTGTCATGTATGGCCCTCATCTCTGAAAATCCATCACCATGAATGTGTGGTGGAAGCTTAGCCCGAAGATCTTAAATTTTGCATCTTGCAAGATGCAAACTTAGTTGTGTTCCTGTAGGCAAGCTTCACTACGATGAGGCTTATGCCTATGAGTGGTGGGCTACCCCAAGCCACCTAGTAATCCATAGTGATTATGTTAATACCATCACCACACCATCCAAGATTGTGGAGAATGCAAGGCCCTTGTACACGACAGGTAATCTGGCATTCATTTTGTCACCTCTCAAAGTAGGTGTCCCAGCTTATCCATGGGACCTTTTGGATGTCCTTGTTTTGGTCATAGAGGGAGTATGCTCAATGGGCATCACGCTCATCCTTCTCAACTTCAGGTTCAGTTGTGTGGGCTCTTAAGTTCTCACTCGTATAGTAGCGGGATAAGTCTCTCCAAAGTTGAGAATTTTCGTGTAAAAGATAACTTATCATGACTTAAAATTCTAAGGATAAGAAGATTTTGAGGCTTGTTATGTCCCTTGTGCAATATTCATACTCACTTAACTTATACTCACTTGGAGGTTGGCTTGTTATGTCCCTTGTGCAATATTCATACTCACTTAACTTATACTCACTTGGAGGTTGGCTTGTTATGTCCCTTGTGCAATATTCATGCTCACTTGGAGGTTGGCTTGGACCTCCTAATGTATACGAAATGTGCATTGATCCTTCCCTAGGAGGAAATCCCTGCTGCTGATGGGGTCAAAATGAAGTCACCACCTATCATATCAAAGAGAATATTGTGGTGATTATGGCGACCCATGAAAGGCCAACTAGCCAACTTTTTCCTCCCACTGATTCCTCCTTCATTGCATCTAACAGTATGAGGCAAAGGCTCTGAAATTGGCTCTTTTTATAACTTCTTAAGAATAGTCATGGGTTTGAATATGGCCTTTTACATGCTCCTCCCACTCCTTCATTGCATTTAATAATATGTAATCTGGTTGGATTGGTTCCAAAGGTAAAGGCTCTGGAATTGGCTCCTTTTGCAACTTCTTAAGAATGGTCATGGGTTTGACTATGGCCTTTTGCATGCTCTAAGGTTTCCTTTTTGGTTCTATGATTGACTCTACAATAGGGTATAGGATTTGCTCAAGGCAGGTCTATGCTTCCTACTCTACCACTTGCTCAAGTATCCTTCTAGTTCAGCGTGCACCTTCCTGTGCACCTTCCTTACACGCTCTTAGGCTTGTTTCATTTACTTTTTCTCCAACATAGGGTTACAATACTCTTTGAGTTTCTTTGGAAGATTTTCATAGTAAATGGGTTTCTTCTCTTTGGGAAGAGTTGTGGCTGAAATGGAAGATCCCTCTTTGTCTCCCATGAGAGGGAGGCGCCTTTAGAGCTATCGTCTAAACCACGTTTAATGGTAGCTAAATATCACCCCCCTTAGCATAGAATAGGGCAAGGGAATGAGTGCCCCATAACTATATGAATAATCACTTTATAGACTACCCCAATACTTAGCTTCAAGATTGTGCATAAATTATCTGAACTACTGGGAGATCCTAAACTGAATGTATGGCCTCATGTATTACATAGATAGATGAGGCACGCAAGAGCTTGTTGATAAAGTGATGCATCAAAAAACTCACCTACATCCTAGAGACTAATCCTGGCACGTGTCTCTACTGGTGTAGCATGTAAGTACTTTGACTGCAATATCACATTGCATAAACTATATGCCCAAATAATAATGTAATAAGCTCAAATCTGTCATGTCAAAAACCATTTGCAACCAAGTATGTTTATCTTCTCATACCATACTCTAGGAGCCTGCTTAAATCCATATAAGGCTTTTCTTAATCTGCATACTCTAGATTCTTGCCCCTTCTCAACAAAACCATGAGGTTAAGATACATAAACCTCCTCATGCAAGTCACCATTTAAGAAGGTAGTCTTAATATCCAATGTGCATTCCAACCATGGTGTGCTCTGATACAATAATATACTTGATCATAGGCATACAAGACATGGTTGTACATGTCTCATCATAATATATGCCCTTCTCTTTATCATACCCCTATGCAACAAGCCTTTCCTTCTACCATTATCTTTACACTTAAGCTTATAAACCCACTTTATACCAATGGCATGGGTGCTTTTTTTGCAAGCAATTACGAGCAAGCAATTCTGCGAAACTGGTGTGAGTGGTTGAAATCGTAACACATAGGTACCTCTAACATTCTCTCTTTCACACTCTCTTGGTTGAAATCATAACACATAGGTACCTCTAACATTTCTCTCTCTCTCTCTCTCTCTCTCTCTCTCTCTCTCTCTCACATGAGACATTGAATACAAAATCCATGGAAAACATCAATAAGTTTTCTTGGTTGAAATCTTAATACATAGGTACCTCTAAAATTTCTCTCTCTCTCTCTCTCTCTCTCTCTCTCTCTCTCTCTCTCTCTCTCTCTCTCTCTTTGGTTATTGACACATGTACACACCAACACATTGCACACTTTAAAGAGATATTGATAAAAGTCACTTCTATACATGAGACATTGAATTCAAATTCCTTGGAAAACATCAATAAAAAACCCATACAAAATCCATGGAAATCTCCATGACTCATCTTCAATGTGGGGCACCAGCACTACTTGAAGTTGCATGATCATGCTGCTTTGCATTCGATCATGGAGGTCCCCCCTAATTCGAATACTGATATGGGTTGGTCATGTTAGGGTGTGGTATACATAAGGGTATGGCATCATTGCTAGTGTCATTTCTACTTCAGGTGGTGGTGGATAATAAGCAAGTTACTGGGTTGTACTGTACTGGTAGCTCTGGGTGGTGGATAGTAAGAAAGTTGCCGAGCTGTAGAAGTAGCACCACGTGGTATATATGCATCATGCCCTGGAAACCATTGGGGTTGTCAACATTATTACCTACACACTCATGCCATACATCTCATTTGGTTGAAAAGCGATTTAGAGTTTTCTTTTAATTTCCCAATACTACAAGAAAAGAAAGTGGTGATTCATACCTCTTCAAAATCTATCTCATCAAAGTGATGGCAACTCTCTTGCAACTCAAGATATAAAGTACATTGTAGAGCTAGATCATGTGCTCTTGCTGCCTCCACTATGTCACCAAAATGATCGATGCTAGTGGATATTACCAAGGCCAAATGTTCAAGTGAGGGACTAGCGGAGTGTCCTTATCTATAGGCAACCCTGTTAGAAAATTTTCCCATACTATTAAACATCCTCCCAAAGATGAGAGATGGCTTCCTATATTTCCGGACTTATTCAAGCCCCCAACAGACTTAGCCAACCTAGTGTAATGCCTAGGATCCAAGTTAATATTAGAACCTTGTTGGAACTAGGAGTAGTTATGTTCAAAATACAAGTTGGGGTTTTCATGCACTTACTGTGAGATGTTTCTCCAAATTATATTGTCTGCTTTATCAATGATGGTTCCCAAAATAGCCATGTGCTTCGGTGATATATTTCGAAACACTTGTATATTAAACAAAACATGGTTACACAATTAAACACATGCTTTAAAGGAAATGATTATAACGGCTATAAAAGAATGTCAGCTAACCATTACTAGTTGGGGGATTGTCTGAACTAACTGTGTCAGCATCTTCGTCCTCCGTCACCTCCTCATCTTTCATGTCATTGTCCTCCTCTACCTCATCATCATCCTCCTCATCTCTGCTTACAACCTTTCTTTTTTTGTTGACTTTCTTCCTTGTTGGGGGGACTAGTTCTCTCCATAGTTGACTTGCCACCTTAATTTTTTGTGCCAAGATTTGTTGCACCTTTGTCTTTCCCACTTGGTTCTTTTGCAACATTTGTAGGAAATGCTTCCCCACTATCTACCCTTGTTTCATCTTCCTTGTCACAGCATGTAGGCTTCTTTAATCCCTCACCTCTAGATCGCTTAGGTTGATGTACATTTGCTTCACAAAATTATGTCAAACAAATGGATAACATGGAGAAAGGCATGCAATATATCACATGGAGCAAGGCATGGGACTATACCTTTCCACAAGGCCTCTTTGTCAGAGGGGGTATGTCCCATTGGCATAATCTAACCACCATGGGCACAAACTCAAAACCTCTTTTCTGGTAAATTCTTCCATCTAGTTCACTCAACACCCACTCATTTGCGGGATGACGAAGCTCGGGAAAAGAAACTATGCCCTTCATCAAAATCCACCACCTGGTAATAAATATGACAATTCAGAAGTAGTCTTATTAGCATGCCTATATCTGGTGCACAAGCTCGTGGAATGAAATATTATATTCTTTGCATACCTATATATGGTGCGTCTTACTGTACACATGAGGTGTGGTTAAGCCGATGTTGTGTGACTGAAGACCGCATTGCTTTTTGCCAAGACACAAATGCAACGTCGAAGTGTTTTGCTTTGCAAACTCTCAAATAATCTTTCAAGGAAATTATTCCCTTTGAAGGTATGATGGATATAAGACAAAGTAATTATGCTTCGACATGAACTGAGGCCCGAATGAACACGAAATGCTCCTTCCGCATGAACCTTGCAAGATTGGCTTCCATTTTACACTTCATATCAAGTGATGTGGTTATTAAGTGATGTCAGTACACATGCTTGTTGAAGAACGCACGAAATGCAAGTTCTTTGCATTGTACATGTTCAATCTTCATGGAATTATCTCCTTTTACAATTATTTGGACTAGCTTGCCCTTTCTACACAAATACAGCAACCATACATTAAACTCTCGGACATAATTTGAACCAACTTGCTCTTTTTATGTAAATAAAAATCTTTCAAATAATCTTTCAAGAACATTATTCCCTTTGATTCTCCTTCCGCATGAACCTCGTAAGATTGGCTTCTCTTTTTCCATTTTGCACTTCATATCAAGTGATGTGGTTATTAAGTGATGCCAGTACACGTGCTTGTTGCAAAACGCACGAAATGCAAGTTCTTTGCATTGTACACATGCAATTTTCATGGAATTCTCTCCTTTAGAAATTATTTGGACCAACTTTCCCTTTCTACACAAATAGAGTAGCCATACATTACACTCTCAGACATTATTTGGCCCTTTTTTCATGAAAATGAGCTCTGTTTCCTTCCAAGTAATTTTGGTACACTTCCTCCTCATCTTCTATGTGTTCCCCTTTCTTAGGCAATCCTCTTGTTTTTGTTTGAATCATCTTCTTGAAGTCATCCTGTAATTACAAATCAAGATTGAAAATTTTAACCCAATTGCTCTGTTTCCTTCCAAGTAATTCTAGTACACTTCCTCCTCATCTTCTGTGTATTCCCCTTGCTTAGGAAATCCTCTTATTTTCGTTTGAATTATCTTCTTGAAGTCATCCTGTAATTACAAATCAAGATTGAAATTTTTAACCCAATTGGAGCTGAAGAAGTAACGTCTTTGACACCATTATTAGAGGTACGCACAAATATTACCTGAAAAACAAATTGGGACAACAGTGCCATTGGGACACTGAACCAACTTGGTTTGCCTACTTTTTTATTATTGCGAGCAACTATTGTGGTCACCCACTTTCGTTCATCCTCTCTGTTAGCTTCTGTAGAGCTGAGTATTTGGATTTGCAAGACCAAAACGTTGCATAAGAAAAATATCATGGCCTTGTGTGTGTGGAACATGCACACAAGTCACCTTGATGAAAAAAATAACAATTAACAGTTTTAGAGATAATACTTACATACTACACATTGAACCTATTCTTTAACTTACAAAATATTTATCTACATGTTGAGGATTGCAAGGTTCATTAATATATGTGTCTCTTCTTCCTTTGTGAAGGAAATGACGCGACATTGAACTTGAGGATACATATCCTTTGAATGTAACCATTCTATGTATCCAAGAAAATGAAGAAAAATATATTGGAGCTTTCAAGCAAATTAGAAAACAATTCTTTGAGAAGTGTGAATTAGAAAAAAATTATTTGCATGCATTGAAGCCATGACATAAGTCTATGGTTTTCATCCCAAACAACTAAATTCTTCCTCTTCGCAAGCAAGGTGAGATCACTTCTGTGTTTCTTTGAGCTTTTCATCAAACATATTTGATTATTGCCACCAAAACCCTTTTTTCCATCTTGGGTCCTTAGGATTATGTTCTTAGGGGGGCTTTCCCGAGAAAAGTCTCAGAAACAATGAACTCTTCCATCAATGGGACATAACCGTGCCTATTGAATCTCTCTTCAAATTCCAAAAGATGGTCGTCCAGAACCAGTCCTACAACATCTCAGTTTGCAGGCCCAGCTTCCCAAAATTCAGGTAGGGAGGGCAAGTTTTCATCCTCCTCTTCCACCGATTGCCTGCTGACAACCCTTTTTCGAGAGATCTGCGGGGTAGAGGAGCCTGCTACAATAGTTTCTTGGACCACATTTGACACAATCTCATTTGGCCCTACATTTTCAGTGCTCTTGGACAATGTCAGTTGAGAAATGTTAATGACATCCGATTTTGTGATGAGCTTTTCGAGATCGGGTCGATGAAGCCATTCTACAACATACAACATTGCAAATGAGTTTAAAAGAGGCAGGGAGAGAGAGAGAGAGAGAGAGAGAGAGAGAGAGAGAGAGAGAGAGAGAGAGAGAGAGAGGTAACTTGTGTGTGTATTAAGAGTGTGTGTGTGTACGTGAGTGTGTTTTAGTATGTGTGTGTGTGTACCTAAGTGTATGGAGAGAGAGAGAGAGAGAGAGAGAGAGAGAGAGAGAATTTGTATTTGTGTGGGGGGAGAGATGCATGCAAGATGTGAGTTTATGTGTACGTGAGTATGTTTTAGTATGTGTGTGTATACCTGAGTGTTTGGGAGAGAGAGAGAGAGAGAGAGAGAGAGAGAGAGAGAGAGAGAGAGAGAGAGTCTCCTTTACAATATGTGTAAAACAATAGAGAGAGAGCATGATTATATGCATTTGTGTTTTTCTTTGTGTTTGTATGCATGCAAGACTTTAGATTCAAAAACAAAAAAGATAGTGAGAGAACGCCACCTTCTTGCTCCTGAAGGTGGTCAATACAAAGAAAAAGGCATGAAGATAGCCTTTTATACACAAACAATCTAACCATGGTTAAATCTAACCCTACTCAAACCCTAACCTAACCATCATATGATTAGGATCTTGTTAACTTATGAGCTTGCATGTGAGATTACGAGCTTGTATGATTTAATGAGTTCTTGAGAGCCAATCATAATCTATGTGCTTATATAACATCTTCTACTATCATAGCCTGCATTAGAAAAACCTATACAACCTAGTTCATGTAAAATTTGTGGGAAGGCCTATGCATATCCCTATTGTATAGGGTCTTTGCATTATGCATTAGCGTGAATTGACCATGCATAGGCCTCTGCATAAGGCCCCATGTATAGGGTCTTTGTTAATCGCTTTAGCTTGCATTAGCCCAAATCTTTTACCTTCACTTCAATATCAATAGGGACCAATTAAATCCCTAAGATCAAGAAGATTTTACCAAACCCAATTTTTTTTTTATATGTTCAAATCTTTGGTGCAAAACACTAAATAAGTCCTAATATCAATATCAAAGATCCAACCAACCTAACAGATTCATACACATATCCAAATCTTCTAGACTAGACCTTAATATACGTGAAGGAGATACAATAAACAAGAAGTATATATTCTATTACATTACCTTGATAGAAGGGTGCACAACACAAAAAGGCTCAAGGCCTTCATGCAAACGACGATGCAAACGATGACGTGGTGGCTTGGATGACGCCGGCTGGCTTGTATGACATGGTTGCCATGTCATATTACCAAGCAATATGATGTGGCATTTCACTGGCATGTCATCCAAGGTCTCTACCACGTCAGCCACATGACCCAGTTTGAAAAAGAGACGTGCCATTGTCTTAAAGCTTTGGAGCCCTAACCTTTAGAACCTATAAATCTTAGTTAGATGCTAAGAGGCAAGCTCCTCCATATACTCAATGAAGGATTAGTTAACCTTGATGTTACGGCTAATCTTGTCCCTTTCCATACTCAACTTCTTGCTCCTCCCCTTCCTCAAGAGCTCATCTCTTCTTTGTCTTGGCACTTCTATGAATCCATCTTTTACTGATGCTTTAAGGCTTAAGTGAATCAAAGGATGATTGCTGGCAACAGATTGTGAAGCACCATTTTTACTCTTGAAGATGCTTGTCACCATGGGCTAGTGTAGCCCATGCTTGTCACCATGGGCTAGTGTAGCTGTCAAATTGTAAGTACAAGATTGCCAATTCAATGATATCACAAGGAAGGGCATTACTGAAACTGGGAAGTTGGGTGATCCTACACCACCCCCCTTGACCCTTAATAACTTCCTGACATTGCTTGAGTTGAAACCAAAATTTATTGTTCACAATTTTCTTATGCTGCTACATTTCTTTCCCAAGGGAATTGAAAAAATCATTACCATAATTAGTTGAGTTTCACTTTTGATGTGGCACATTGATGCATATAAAAGACTTCATCTGGCCTTGAGGATTCTTAAGTACCATTATCATGTTAAAACAATGGTATACTTAGCATTAGTAAACATTTGTACTTGAAGTCATTCCATGGAGATGCTTTTCTCCTTAAGCCTTAATTTATTATTGGAAAAATAGATTTCATATATACCGTTTCTGGTTCTTTGTTATATGGGAACAACATTATCTCTGATGCTATCATTCCTACTTCTACCCAATTTGGGAAGTAGCTTCCGTTGATGAATGGCTATACAATGGTGATCCTTACGAACTGATCGTTCTTCACTTCCTACTTAGTGTAGCTTGCTACATGGGTCGCGAGTGGGAACTAAATAGTACAGCTATCGGATTACACTTCTACCCAATTTGGGAAGTAGCTTCCGTTGATGAATGGCTATACAATGGTGGTCCTTACGAACTGATCGTTCTTCACTTCCTACTTAGTGTAGCTTGCTACATGGGTCGCGAGTGGGAACTAAGCTTTTGTTTGCGTATGCCTTTGTTGGATTACTTGCATAGTTAAAAGGCATATGAACCCAATCTAGCATGCTTTCTCACATATGTTTTGAAATAACTTCACAATATTTATGGTTTTTTCCTTTGTGTTTGATATGATATGACTATTGTGCACCCATATACATCCCCTTGAAAGTGCTAACTAAAAGCTACACACGGGAATCATGCACCATGTGAATGGTGTTGTAATGGTAGGAAAGGCAATCGTAAAACCAATCTTGAAGATTATGTGTTTAGAGTTCCATAAGAAAAATAGTCAAAAACAATCTTCACTAAAGGTTAATAGAATCTAGTGCACAATCCCATGGTTAGGAGTTAATAAGTTGTCTCAATACTAAGCATGAGGTGAGATGTGTGTGTGTGTGTGTGTGTGTGTGTGTGTGTGTGTGTGTGTGTGTGTGTGTGTGTGTGTGTGTGAGAGAGAGAGAGAGAGAGAGAGAGAGAGTGATAGAAAGGAGGGATAACATGATAATTAACCGATTAATCACAAGACCATTCCAAATTAAAAAAATAAGGAAAAATTCTATTTTTTAGTAAAAATTAAAATTTTGTAATTTTTACCTTTTTAAACACTAAAGTTAAAATGGTTAACACAAACCCTAATGCAAACGGTAAAGTAAAAGATATTTGGTAATCATATATTTAGGATCTCCTAACAAGTGATTCTCTCTCTCTCTCTCTCTCTCTCTCTCTCTCTCTCTCTCTCTCTCTCTCTCTCTCTCTCTCTCTCTCTCTCGTACACGCACACATCTCTCTCTATTTCTCTCTCTCACACACATCTCTCTCTCTTTCTCTCTCTCGTACACGCACACATCTCTCTCTATTTCTCTCTCTCACACACATCTCTATCTCAATCTCTATTATGGGGGTCAAGCTTATTTTTCCCAACAATGAAATAGGTGAGATGAGGGTGCCTTTGAGCAATGGCAAAGGCTTTGTGAAAAAGGAATTTCTTATTCAAAAATGTTTACCCATCACAGTTCTTTTCTTTATAGGTGATCACAATCATAGTAGATAAAGAGACACATGTTGCCCTTGTTCCACTACAAGATATAGAAGGTAAGGAACTCTACCTCCTGGATGACTTGATATATCTTACATGTGAGGTATGTGTAAGCTTAAAATCTAATATATCAATTGGTACCTCTAATTATGTGAATATTGAAAGTTTAACCAATTATGATGTTAGTTTGCTCTACAAAAGACATATGTATTAGATGAAGTGCCTCTATACACCCAATTACCCAACCATGAAGTACTTTCACCCTTGAAATCGAAAAACACTGTAAAGTTCTTGTTGAACATAAGGAAGGAGAACACTTTGACAGAGCTGGTGAGACGTATACCACACGTGTTTCAGATGAATGAGCTTCCTAGATTCTATGATGGGGATGTAATATTTGAGTTTCCTGCCACCAGGGGTTTTGGAGTAGGAATGAATGGCATGGATCATAAGTACGATGGTCATATGTGGACAAAGGTAGCTACATCGAATGTCAACTTAAGGGTGTGTAGGATAAGCCATTCCATTGGTCAAATGCATTGTTTACACACCACATGCCCTTGGTATTCGAACAATGGCTTCCCTAATGACATTAGTTTCAAAGGGTGCATAAAGAAAACTTGTGCAGTTGGTGTCCTAGCCATTAATAATGGAAATCTCAATTGTCACTATTGCGAAAAATCGCAAGGCATCTTGTACGTGTTATGTGTATTATGTGTATTATGTCATCTTGTTATGTGTATTATGTCATGCCTAGTGATGACACACTAACACGGCTTCTAATACACACCGAAATTCATTCACATGGTGTCCACACCGGAACATCAAAGGAATTGCTTGATAAGACAAGCAATGGTTCAAAGAGTAATTAAAGTTGATGCAGGTGCTAGTCTAAGGAAGGTGCAGATGTGTGTTGCCAAGGAGTTGGTGCTAACTTCATTTAGTAAAAGAAGGAGATCAAGGTCATGAGCTTGGAGATAAAGAATTCAATAATGTGGTAGAAGAGCTCAGCCCACTAGTTGAGAACAAGTGGTGAGTTAAATTAGAGAAGCATTTGTTAAGGCCATATATACATAGTGATTAAAATTTCCTTTCTTGTAGGTTTCGAAAGTCAGTAGCTCACACACACCAAGGACCACATGTCCGATCATTTGGCTATGATCAGTTGCTACATTTGAAGAGAGATTACAATTATGACTTCTTCCATGGAAGCCGATTTCCAAGTCTATGCAATGAAACTGATGTTGTTTTGTTTTCAAGATGTCTACTAAAGGACTAGCCTCAGGCTCATCAATAGAATGAGGTGTTCAGGGAATGGTGATCTAAGAAGAGCTTGGATCCCATTCGACCACACTAGATGCATCATGGATTGGGTAACAATGGCTTGTCACGTTTATGATCCAAGGTAGTAACAATGGCTTGTCACTAGTAATAATAAAAAGTAGTTTTTTTTAATTACCTATTTTAGCATATTGACTTTTAGTTGGCAACCTGCAGGTCCATCTCCATGAGAGACCTATTCTTCCTCTCAGCCACACCATTTTGTTGAAGTGTGTATGGCACTGTACATTGATGCCTTACGCCTTTTTCAGCCATATATGCATGAAATTCCTTGGACATATACTCCCCCCCTCGATCTGAACGAAGAATGCCAACTTTACATTCACATGCATTTTTAGCCATGGGCTATGGAAAGCTATATCCTAACCTCTATGCCAATCGTGAGTACAAGAATGGAAATGGAGATAGAGATGGATGGAAAGAAGAGGAGAGCGAGCAACAATACACAATACACTCCCCCACACAATCTACTTGCAAGCAACAACACTCGATACACTCACCCCCATAATCCACTGGCAAGCAACAACACTCAATACACTCACCCCCATAATCCACTAGCAAGCAACAAAGCAAAAGTAAGTAAGCATGCAACTCTCACCACAAAAGCACAAGACTGGACTCAATTATGAAAATGGGATTATGTGTATTCTCATCATTAGCCAAAACTAGGTTATATACATGCCTCATATTTACAATGCATGGCTTCCCAAGTAATGTTGTCCAAGAGCCCAAAACTAGAATGAGATGATTTCTCACACTATGTATAAGCTAATGGCATTGCACACGTCACAAGCTCAATAATTATGGATCAACCAATATTATACAAGTTGTAAGCTTAGTGGTATCCCAAATTCTATTAGCGCAAATACAAAAAGATGTGGCAAAAAAAGGTGTAGCCACACGATTAGAGTAATATTAACCTATGTGGATAAGGATTTGTGAAGATCTTGTTATTTGTGTTAGTGTTAAAGTTGCATTTTCTTACAGGGTATTACAACATAGGCTCTAGTCAAGGATCTGTCGAGCTTGGATTAAAAGAATACATTGGTTGTAGAAACTCAATAGTCCAATTAATTGTGTCTATATCTTTATTTTAATCGTTGTTTTTCTATATTGCGTTTCTTTTCTAGGTGGGTGCAAATATCAAAGCAAACTTAATGTTATTTACATTGGATTGTGGGCAATCTATGAAGCATGGTGATATTGTGGCAAATGGAGATGCGCATACAACAAACAATTTAAGTTAGGAAAAGTTTGATTGAAAACAATTATGTTTAACCAAATTGGATTAAAATACCAACAATTGTGTGCAAGAAGACCACGGAGAGCTTAAAGTAGTTTTTGAAGAGAATTTGAAAACTTGAGTTTCATAAATTGCAAATGTATTTTTAAACATCAATTTATTATTTGTGTACAAGAAGATCCAAGAGAGCTTTAAGTAGGTTTGGAAGAAAATTCAATGGAAACTTGAGTTTCATATATTAAAATTCCATTTTTACATATCAATTGAATGTTTTAACATGCAACTTTCTTATCATAAAATATTTGTGGACCAGACTGAGTGAGCCAAGCAATAGAGCCCCTAGTAACATAAATAATCTCTCTCCTCAATATGACACCATGTAAGAATAACCAAAAACAAGTGAGTGCCAAAGTCTGCCAAAATCTATTTTGAATCAGTGGGGTGATGTTATAGCTTTCCTAGTGCAGCCTAAGAGTACTTGTCCTCTGAATCTGCCCAAGTAGGGGGGAGCCTAGTATTACGGACAGTGTAGCTGAAAAAAGGCTTACTCTTCATAAAATTGATTGCATCAATCCATTCCCACTTACCAGGATCCCAATGAAGATATCTGAAAGACATCCACCATACAACCATAAGCACCAAGGGTTCACAATATCAGGCAGAGGGTCAACATGCCACTGCTTTCTTGAGCGGCTAATCCCTATGGCTCAAAGTTATTTGAAGAGAAGTTTAAGCAAGCTGCGGTTAGCAAAAGTGTGGGAATCTGAATGAAGGCCATGGTCCATTATCCTTTTCAGGTATTGGGGAAAAGGATCAGCTGCTTAAGTTGCATCACTCTATTATATAGGATAGGAAAACCTTCTGCAATCGGTGCACGCTTCTTGAAATTTATCCATACAACGTAAGCAAGCATAGAAGCAAGGTCGTCTTACAGCACCTTCCACTCACTGAGCCGATCTCATTAAATGTAACTCGGCCTTCAAATTTCGAATTGGGTCCACCTCAAAAACATGATGATCTTTTATCTGCACGCTTGTATGTTTGAACTGATAAGCACTAGGTAAATATCATTACACCATGTCTCTAGAAGCTTGAGGAAGGTAAAACTGTAGGCATGTTCATGTTTTTCATATATATCAAATAATGCAGGCCATGGACAAGGCAAGCAAACATCCATCTGGTGAACGTGGAGAATGTTTTTAGCAGCTGCCACTGCAACCATACAATGGGAATAAAATCTTCCACAATGATCTAGCAGCAGTAGAATGCTCCACATTGGGTACAAGGTGATCTTTCTGAGGGCTCCAGTGTTCTGAAAAGAGGACAGAACCAAAACTAGGATTTCCCAGTACTCTCTGCTCTTTTGGCTTTCTTTGCTTGTATAAGCTTATCTAGTATAGCTGGTTCAAGAGGGATAGCATCAAGACAGCGCTCTGCTGCAGCAGAACACACCTGCAAAACAAGAGGAAGTTTCAGCAATAAAAGTTTCTGGACTATGATGCAGAGCAAGTATTTACTGTCTTCTCACCTCATCCAGCAGGAAGTGGACAATGGCTTCATCATCCACCACCTCACGCAAAGGATCCCGCAAATACTGAGTATCCACTTGTATCTGCTGAAACCCACTTCTGCTAAAAGTCTCAAGCCGGACATACTCTTGGAAGCTCTTTAGGCACATCTTGATCACAGCAGAGATGACCGATATCTGCACAGCCATCAAAAGCTTTTAGAAGTCTCCTCTTTTCCTTTCGACCACCAAGGGGGTTGCTTAGCAGCGACATCAAACCTGTGTATACTCTAACTTCGTGAAAATCTCAACTTTCTGCTTAAATAGCTTGGCAACATCTCTTTCCAGCAAACGACTTCTGGCCCTTTGAGAGATGCTTGTCCTACTGTTCCTGTCTTCGCGTAATGGATTGCTTCTTGAAGAACTGGCACTTCCTGTGCTATCAGATCGCCGATGTGTTCGCACAGTCCCAGGTTCGAGCACTTGCTTCACCTCTGTGCTCATGGCGTCAACCTAGAAACACATTACTTGGAACTCAGAACTTGAGTGTGTTTAAAACTCCACAAAATGCAAGCTTGAATACTTCCATAATATCCAACTTACCTCCTGTAGAAGCAAGTCTACAAACATGCGTACCTCCCGTGGCTCCTTGTACTGTGAGAAGAAAGCATCCAGCTTAAGAAACATTCTCCATACCAGACATGAAGAAACCAAAAGATTCAAGCATTGTTACTTCACCTTGAGCCAATTAGGGGTTGTCACACTTTTCTTGATCAACATGGAAAGCTTCTTGGACCGCGTGGATATGTACTGCAAAGAAAAAGGTACATTATCATATGATGAACTATCTAAAACCCCGTGAACTTCACATTTGCACAGGCATACAAAACAACAGCCACTTATCAGTACGAGGTTGGCATTAAAACAGGAAACGATCTAACATCTCAAACATCCGTATGCCTAGACACAACCTACTTTTAAAATGAATGTCCACCTTTGCAT
The DNA here is from genome assembly GCF_041138505.1 of Cibotium barometz. Classification (NCBI taxonomy): domain Eukaryota; kingdom Viridiplantae; phylum Streptophyta; class Polypodiopsida; order Cyatheales; family Cibotiaceae; genus Cibotium; species Cibotium barometz. The sequence goes on from NC_141056.1 coordinate 22,493,186, forward strand.
CTTGTAATGAGTGTGTGCACACATGCATGCATGCATGTACTTGCATGTCTACATGTGTGGGTGTGTGGATGTGGAGTGTGTGCTTAGTGTGTGGTGCGTTGTATACATATGTGCAGCAGAGTAAGTGCATGTGCATGGATGTGCATGAGAGACTCAACAGGGACAAGACATAAAACAAAGAGAAATACCGTCAGACTGATCGAGCACGAGCTTGAGAATATGCCTGTGCATGTGCATTTGTGTGCATGTTTCCAAATATGGAAGTACAAACCCCTGTCCCAATCGATGCCAAAAATTAGAGTGATGAGAAAGCACCCACTTGTGCTAGGACAATGCAAACCTGGCATATGAGTGATTATTACTACATCATTTGGAATGGACGCTCCAGCCTCCAAGTCACTTGTTTAAGTGATGTCAACTTCTCCTAAGAGTGAACAAAATTTGCCCAAAAGTGAAAGCCATGTAACATAATGGGAATCTCCTTTGGCATGTCACATGTGAACAATGGGCAACTCAGAAGGTCATATTTTTCTAGATTGCACAAACATCAGTCACATATGAAACTATCTCCTTTCAACAGCCCACACAAAGCTTCCTGTTTTGAAGTAAAACATGGGCCAAAGGTGGAAAGGAAAATGCACGGTTACAGTTGGCAAGATAGCAAAAGCACCTGTAATTCCACCAAAAAATGTTAGTGGTGTGCCAATTTAAGTAGTGCAGAAGACAAATGAGACAAAAAAGAGACATTTGCACTACTAAGTGTTAGGTCAATGTACTTTTTGACCCTGAACTAGAGATGCTCATCCTTTTGACTCGTCAAAGGGTTATTTGACTTGTGTCCCTATCCTAGAGGCATTTGTTGGAACGACTGCTTGCAACATGACGGCATATAACTGTTGATGTGGAACATTGGCATGGCTTGTCAGCATGGCATGTTGACTCCACATTATGACCTCACATGCTTGCTCGACGCATAGCATGTTCAGTATCATAATGAAGTACTTGACGAGCTCTATCCAATGACAAGATTACATGATAAGTTCATAGCATGACTAGAAGTAGATAACCATGATCTCCGAAACTCTCCCATAATATTCTCACACACTCTGACATAATTATGCCACGCTTATGGTGACCGAGAGCACACATGAGGAGATAGCTAACCTCATGGTGTGATTGTCTGCAAAGAAAGATCATTGGTTGCTCAATTGTCCCAACGCTAACAACTTAATGATATAATTACATGACAAGACAAGACATGAATGACGCGAATATTAGAAGACATTAAAGGAAACTGAGCTCTCCTAGAGCCTTCACAAATCATTCCCTCAAGGGCATTTTAGACATGCCGGGTATTTCTTTACCTCAAGGTAAGTCACTCACTTGAGCTGAAGCTAGACAAGAATACACAAACCATGACATAGCACAACAAGTGTCCCAAGAATGAAATACCAAAGTTTCAATATCAAAAAGGCTGGCCTTAGTTGATGACTAAGTACCACCTCATGTGACATCTTGGTTGGATGATGTCTTTCTCACACAAGACAAGGATGCATGAGAATCAATCTGCACACGCTTGACTCATCATGTCATGACAAGAAAACATATGCGCAAAAAAAACATGTGGTTCAGCCCGCACATGAATGGCTGACTGAATACATGACAAGGAAACATGAAGTTCAGCCTGCACGTATTGGCTCATGATGAACTTGATTTTTCCAGAGTAACTTCTTGACTGCAAAAATTAGGAGACATGACTAAGATTGATGGCTAGTTTATTAACTGAACACATGACTGGGTGCATGAGAGGATGATTCATCACTGGAAGATCAAAGAAGTTGTTGCATAAAAAGAAGATCAGTTCCCGGAAACAAAAAGAAGATAGAGATCCGGATCTCTCTCCCCACCCCCCCAACCTGCCTCGTGCTCCTTCGCCCCTGACTGTGCCGCACTTCACCCTTCTCCCTTGCCATCACCATCGTCACCCCCCCCCCCCTCTTTCGCCCTTGCCTTTGCTTCTCGCTGTCGCCTCCCTACTGTGCTCAGCCCCCCGCCTTCCTCCTCCTATACACCTATCCCCACCTCCTCCCTCCATCTTCACTTCCACCATCTCCTTTGCACTGACCTCCACCCCTTCTAGCTGCACCGCACGCATCCCACCACCTCCTTCCCCTCCCACCTCTTGCTCATTAGACGCTCCAGTTTCGCCACCTTTCCACCCTCCCTCAGCCGCCAACGCCTCTCCTAGCCCTTTTTCTCATCGTTTCGCCGTCACCTCCTGCTGCTCCTCTCCTTTTGTCATCCTCGCAAGATTTTGCTCTCGAGTTGTTCTTCATCAGCAAGAGTAGGCACTTCTAGTCTTCACCTTCCAGGAGGACTCCATGGCAGCCGCTCCATCATCCCAGGCCGAGGCCGCTGTCCCTTGCCTATTTTCGTAGGCGAACCTCTAGCTCTTAGCTTCAACAGTAGCTTCCCTCACAGTGGCTTCTTTATTGGTCTGCAAGATCATAGGGAGCCACCCTGTGTGCGGAGAAATCCAGAATTCGCTCCAAGCAGCCCTCATCGACAAGCCCAGAAAAATCACCGGTATCCATTTTCTTGGGCTTGGCTACTACTCTCATGTGAAGTTTGATTCGCCCGCAGCGGCTGATCATGTGATGCAGCAGAGCCCCGCCGCGATTCACAGCACTCAGGCATTCCGATCGTACCATGGTTTCGACCCTGCATCCGACCCTTTGCAAGTGTATCTCGCTTCCCTGTGACGGTCAGCTTCCCCGGCCTCCGGAAGGAGTATTACCCATTGATTCGATCGATTGGACAATCGATAGGGCAGGTTTTGGAGGTCCTGCAAACAGCCGCATCTGTGGTGGCCACGACAGCGGGCATCCCATCCATCAGAGTCTGCATTGTCTCCCCGACCAGGGTGACCACCCAACCTCCACCCGAGGCCTCAATAGGCGCGACAGGTAAGAGCAAGGGAATCAGGACCGGAGGCCAGGACAGGTTCCTATCCAGCCGACCCCTGCAACCCAGGCTCACAACAGCAGGAGGGCCCTACCCGATGGGCAGGTGGTCCGCCGCCTGCCTCCCCAAGAGCATCGCGGGCCTGATCACCATGCAGGTGCCCCCCCTAAGGTAACGGTGCCCACTGGCAACTATTATGAGCATTTAGTTCCCGACGAGGAGATGGACAACATGGTGACCCCCCGTGCTGCCCAGGGGCCAGGAGATTCCTACAAAGCTTGGCTTGTCCTCCAAGGTTCCGGAGCCGATAACCCCCCCAAATCATGGGGGCGCATGTTGACTATGGCCTCCTCACATGCCTTCCTGTTGAGGCCTGCGAGTTCTCGGAGATCATGGCGTCACTCCGCCTTTGTGTGGTCTTCCACCATACACGAGGCAATGGAGCGGTGGTCCTCTCTTTCCCTCTCAGCATCGCCACCAGCATGGAGTGGGGTTGCGAGTCTGCCTCCTTTGTCATTTACTCCCACGCCGTTGTCCTAGCTCAGCACCTGGGGGATAGCCGTCTAGTCGACATCGTCACCCACTTTTGGGCCCTGGCCCACATGGAGTTAGGAAGCTCCTGCCTCCGATGTCAAGATGGAGGCATTGACGTCCCGAGCTTGGAGATGATATTGTGTGTTCCTCCACGTGGCAGTCATTGTCCCCTTGAGGCCCTTCCTCCGCTTCCTTTATTACGATAGATGGAGCACAGTGTAGGCGTACCGCAGAGCCAAAGCGGAGTGGAGCCCTATGGAGGACAGGATCGGGGATCACTTGGCCCGCAGACTATGATAATTCCCCCTCCAAACCGACCCCGAAGACCCTACGTGGAGAGGGTGTCCTGAGGACGTCCTACACCCCCCCATCCTTAGTTATGCAGATCGTCTCTTGGAAAGTTCACAGGATAGGGGGGGGGGGGGGGCACTACCACCGCAGATGAGTACTTCATGAGCTTCAAAAAGCCTGTGTAGGAGGCCCAATTGATCTTTTGTTCCTATAGGAACATCAACTTTCAACAGGGCGTACCTGAAAATGCGGGAAAAATTAGTGTGGACACAGCCATACCTTTTGGTCCTTAGCTTTTGGCCTTGAGGGAGGGGTGTGCATTTCAGTTGGTGAGAAGATGCTTCCATCAGTGCTGGATTCACGCATCATTGTTCAGGGGAGGACGCAGTGGATTATAGTCAGGGTTGGGGAGGATTGCGTGGGTTTCCTCAACATTTATGCCCCCAATAGGGTGGCGGGGCGGACTGAGTTATGGGCCTAGGTGAGATAGGCTCTTCCCCAGGCTGATTCTCGGTGCACAAGTGGAGATTTTAGCATGTTGGAGGACCCACAGGACAAGCAGGGAGGAGGCTTGGATACAATCACTGGGAGTGAGTACACGACCTGGGAGGAGCTGGTTCTCTCCCTGAGAGGACAGGATCCTTGGCACTTACCAAAGTTTGGCCAAACGCCAGGAAGCCTTTGCTTCTCCAAATCAGACCAGAGGATGCAGGGACCAGACCTCTCGTGCATTGACAGATTTTATGTGGATGAGTGGGCTGGTAGCAGAGCTGGTTTGGTTGGTATTCTCGCAGGCACCACATTGTCAAATCATTCACCAGTAGTACTTCTCCTGGAGGATGCTTGGACACCAAGACATCAGTAGAGTGTTTGAATCCTTGACAGCTTGGACCACGACCCTGAGATCACTAGAAGAGTCAAAAAAGGTTTGGGAGTCCCTCATTTTTAGACCGGGAGAGGCCACGCTCGACTATAGACCTCAGGAAATTAGCACCCTTTTACAGAGCGTAGCTCAGGACCGACTCACCAGGTTCAGAGAGCAGAGAGGAGTCTCCGCAGGGGCCCAGCCTCCCGAGTCCCTCCAGCGCCTACAGGAGCACACCCCAAACAGTCCATGGGTGGAGTCTCAGTTGGAGGCAACCCGCACAAAGATTGGATCGATTGAGGAGAGGAGGGTGGAGTATCGATACCATGTCAGGGCCTCCTTTTGGACTTAGGGAGGGGACAGAATCACCCATGATTTCTTTGACACAGCGGGCCCTCACCATCGCTGAGATGGAGTCCAGAGGCTGAGGAGCTCACACGGTACCATTGAGACTGCGGAAGCGAGGGAGAAATGAAATGAAATGAAATGTTATATTAACGTCTTCAAAAGGCCAAAGTGACCTATGAGACCAAAGTTACAACCATGTGACATCCGATACACTGTCTGGAAAAGAAAAGAAAGAACTAAGTATCTAGCCCCACAATACATCAGGAGGGGGGGCATCCGGAAGCAGCAACTAGGGAGAGTGGGAAGCTAATGCTACTGGTCAAAATGGGGTACATGAGTACATGGATACATGAATACATGAATATGGGGGAGTACAAAAGTGACAGTGAGTACAACAGTATATGGCTAGAGTCGTAATCATCCTAGGAGCTCTAGCATGGGTCTCTGCCGGATGGCCTGGATATCTGCCATAGTGAGATGCCTGGTCAGGCGAGCCCGATGCCTCGCAATGATGCTTTGAATCCTCCGGTGCAGGCACCGTCTCCGATGTGAGGATCGGCGAACCCTCGGGCGTCTAGATCTGCCCAACTGGATAGCTCTCTCAACTAGAGTCCCACACGGGGTGCTCGCTGCTGGGCTGTCGGCTGTATGTCCTCCCGGGTAGTCCCTCTAAAGAAGTCAGTAATCTGTCTCTGTGTGGACTCCCTGCCAGTCTGGCGTCTGCTCCTGATGATGGACTCTCTAAGCCTACGGATCTCCAGGAGATAATATGCTGTGCAGCGACAGATGTAGTGCTCCTCCGTCTCTGGCTCTATCCAACAAATCTGACAAATCCTGTCCCCTGGAGGTATGCCTCTAAATCTGCTTGTCTCTATCTCTAACTGATGTGAGGAGGTGCGGATTTGCCCAATGGCGCACCTCAATCCATGAGACAGATGGGTATCCATGTAGCTCGGTCTAAGTATAAAGCCATCCTCAGTGGTGCGGAGAAGATGGTCTCTATAGAAAGCCATCTTCGTCCCCAATTCCTGTGAGGACTCTAGCCATGTCCTCCTAGTGTCCAACTGAATGAGGTCCTGTCTGATGACTCTACTAATCTCAGAATGTGTCAAGGTGAGAGAGGGTGCCTTTTGAGAGTACTGGAAGGGTGGAAGTCTGTCTAAGCTGAACCCGTGAAGCTCAAACCAGGATGAGTGCTGCACATTAAAACCTCTGACTCCTGCTTTAATGGATACACCCAGCTATATCTGGAGTAATCATCAATAAAAGTGACGAAGTAGAGATATCCCCCAATAGATGGTGTCCTCTAGGACCACATACATCACTATGTATAAGCTATAATTTCTTAACAGCTCTCATAGATCCATTCTTTGGAAATGATGCCCGCCGATGCATTTTACCAAGAATACACCCCACATACATGTCTAGTAGGGGTCTTAAGAGTTGGCAACTCAGACACCATATCATGCCTTTGAAGGCGTAACAAACTGCCATAATTCAAATGGCCAAATCGTGCATGCCATAATTCTGCATCACTCATAGCACTAGTCATAGAGATTGAGCAAGCATCATGCTGCAACTTCTTAAATACATCCATCTTATATAGGCCATGAAACAAGGTACCTGAGGCAATGATAGAATAACCATCATTTCTATCTTGAACTGTACATCTATCATCCACAAATTTCACCGTCAAGCCTTAACAAGGCTAAGACTGAAACTAAGTTCTTCTTAATGCCTGGCACATATAAAAATTCTGAAAGAGTAAATGCATCTCCATTTGTAGCAGTGAGCACAACTCTACCAACTCCTTTGACAGGATATGAGGAACCATTTGCACATGTGACGGTTCCTGCACTTGGGGATAGATTCCAGAGATGAGAACAAACCTTTTTGTGAAGTAATGTGCTTGCTAGCACCACTGTCAAAGTACCAAGCATCCGATTCTGCCACTGACATGCATACATCATGAACAGAAGGGTCATAACTGCAATGTACAGTCCATGCCCAATCATCTTAAGCAAAACTTACAGATTCCTTCTTCTCTGCACTTGGTGCAGATGCATCAGCCAGAGCCATGCCCAATCATCTTAAGCAAAACTTATAGATTCCTTCTTCTCTACACTTGGTGCAGATGCATCAGCCAGAGCCATGCTCGATTCTTTCTTTTTCTCCTTCTCTAGCCTTTTCTTGCACTCATGTATGTAGTGCCCTAGTTTCCTGCAATAGTGACACTTACCCTTCTTTTTAGGCTTATCACCTTCTTTCTTTGCATCGTTACCTGAGGATTCTGATTTTGGCTTATAGCCACCATGCAAAGAAGCTTTACCTTTGCCTTTCTGATTGGCAACAAAAGCTTGGTCACTAACTCGCATATTAGATCTGTTTTGCCTAGACTCTAAGAGTATTGAAACCAGCTCATCAAATGTAAGGGCATTTGGATTTCCCTTCATCATGAATCTAATGGTAGAGGCAAAACTCTGATAAGAATCCGGCAATGCATTGAGAACTCTGGGCACCAATGTACTATTAGAATGTATCTCATCCACACTAGCAAGCTGCTCCTTAAAATCTTTGATCTTAGTCTCAAGAATCTATCCATTGAGTCTCCCTCGTCCATGTGCTTAGACTCTAATTGTTTGCGCAGATATGCAACACATGCTTCATTGTGCACCTGCTATATTGCAGCAAGTGCATCCCATGCCTGTTTTAAAGTCTTACATGACCAAATATGAGGAATAATGCTTCGCTTCACAGAAAGTGTAAGCAATGCATGTGCCTGTGCATCTCTTCCATATCCCATCTCGTTTGAGCAGCAGTGGGAGGTACTAGTGGTGCATGTGGAGGAGCCACATCTATATATCATATTCTACTTCAGATGTACCTGCAGCACCTGGTTGCACTGGTAGTTGTGAAACAGGACGAGTTTTACTACCACTGACCACATTCCAAAGGCCTTTAGCAACCAGTATATACCTCATTATATAGGACCACAATGGGTAGTTAGGCTCATCAAGTTTGTCCTCGGCAGACAACATATTGAATACATCACTACTACCAGCCATGACTTTCTACCAAATGCAAAATCTTTCAACACATTGCAAGTACTCAGTATTCACTAGATGCAACCCTGGATGACTGCCAACTAACAAAATCACCTGCAAAGTGTATGAAAAATAACACAGTAGAGAATAGAGTGTTAGTGGGACAAAAGTATGATGGTCGATGTTGTTGAAGACACTGTAGATACTGCTGCATACCAAATCTTTGCCGCTACACACATCCCAAACACCCAAAATCGAGCAGAACCAATCCAAAATGACGCCTCTCCAGAACATCTGCAAAAAACTTGCGGTGCCCAAATCGCGCCGCGGACCCCGAAAATTTATGTATACTTTGTATACAACACACTAGAGTATACGCCTTCTTCTCCTAAGAGGGTATTCTCAATCGGAGACAGAAAAATAGGGTCGTGAGAGGAGGGAGATAGACTACTAGATCAAGTGTCAAGGAAGCTCGCTCTGATACCAATTATTGGAATTAGGGTTAGGGTTTCAACAATGCACACACACAAGATAGAGAAGCTTAAGAGCACACAAACTCACTAGAATAGAATGAGCAAATGTGTGCCAGATACAAAAGATAAGTACACACCCCAAAATGAGTAGATAAGAGGGTGTGCATACACACGGGGAAAAAAACCTCCTAGTGAGGGTTGGCTACATCCAAATACATTTTCAGCTCCATGAGCTGAAAGTTCTTAAAGCACATAAATAACTCTGATTTCCACTTCATAGTACAGACCTAACTAAATCTGGAAAGGTCATCATTGAACGTAACGAAGTAGAGATAACCTCCAATGGATGGTGTCCTCATCGTACCACATACTTCACTATGTATGAGCTGCAATTTCAGGGCAACCCTCAGTACACCATCCTTGGGAAATGGTGCCCGATGCATTTTGCCTAGAATGCAACCCTCCCATACATGTTTAATAGGTGCATCAAGTGCTGGCAATGCGGAGACCATAGCATGCCTTCATAGGTATAGCAGTCTAGAAAAGTTTAGGTGACCAAGCCGAGAATGCAAAAGCTTCGCTTCTATCACAATGGATGTACTAGACACTGTATGTGAATCATATGCACCATGCTAGAAGAGGCAGTTGGCCTTGTAACCTGGGATGCCTTGTCTTTGCCTTTGCCTTGAGCGAAAAAATTGCGATCACCAACCGTCATTCCCAACCCGTTTGTCCAAGATTTCTCCTCTTGTAGAAGCAAAGACACTAGCTCATCAAAAGAAAAGGCATGCATTGCCTTTCATGAGCGACCGAAGTGTAGTAGCAAAGACCTGATAGGTGCTAGGCAATGCATTGAGGATGGTAGTGACAGGAGAACACTCTGGAATGATCTCATTAATGTTTGCAAGCTATTCTCAAAGGTCTTATCCATATGCAAAAGTTCGAGTTGCTTTTTCAAGTAGGCTATCACACACGAGCCTCATTGTGCACCTAATATAGTAATGCAAGGGCATCCCACGCTAACTCAGTAGTGACACATGAACGGATGTGCGGTATGATACTCCTCTTCATTGAGAGCGCAATGAGGGCATGTGCTTGTACATCTCTAGAATCCCATCATCTCTAAATGTAGTAGGAGGTGCAAGTGCTTGTATGACTGAAGTAGCTGTAACACCTCCTGTAGAAGTAGAAAGAGTAAGCTACTACACTGCAGACATTGGGATTCTTCTTCTCTTGTAATGATTCCCCAAAGACCTTTGGCCACCAATAGATGATGTATCATATAGGACCACAATGGGTAGTTGGTCCTATCAAGCTTATCCTCGCAGCAGAAACATCCAAAATACATCATTGCCCTTCTGCCTGTGCAAATAACTTATCTCTAACACAGAATGCAAATATCTAATCTCTGACATAGAATGCAAATATCCTAACTACCTACAGGTACCAAAATGGCTATCAATAAATCACTAATGACAATGGAAACCTACAAAGTGTATGAAAATTTACGGAGTGTAGAGTGTGGAAATGATACTTAACAGGAATGCAGAAATGGCTACCAGTAGATCACTGAATGACGATGTAAACCTACAAAGTGTATGAAAAATTGTGAAGTGTCAAGTGTAGATTGTGGAAATGATACTTAGCAGAAATGTAAAACTAATGATAATGTTGACGATGTTGTTGAAGCTGTTTTTGAAGATGAACTCAAAGATGCTATCAGGTGGCACTGTCTGCACACCAAATGATGCTGTTATTGTGCAAAAAACCCAAAATCGAACAAAATCAATTCAAAATGTCACTCTCTCAGGATACCTATGGAAACTTTAGAGAATGCATACAAGGAGAGGCACACAAAGCGATGTTGTAGATTATCTGAAAAAGTACAATAATATGTGAACCCCATAAGTGAAATAAGGGCCTGTTCACATGTACAAGAGCTCGAGGGAATACGATCGGTGGTGCTCCCATCTCGGCTCGGATAATCTCATGGGGTACCGAGGCCTTAGCCCGAATCATCCTAGAGATCATGGACACAAGTGGTCTCTCCATCGATCTCCATCCATCGTATGTGCGTCCTGATCGACTGTGATGATCTAGGCTAGGCCCCCAGATCTGTACTCCATATAGCATAGCCGATGTGACCAGCGTGTCAAAAAGCCACAGCTTAGTGCGTGGCTCCTGAAACTGTACCTGTGAGCACATCCTCTCTAGACCTCCTAGTGCTGCATATCCTCTAGTCAATCTGGCCTCTGCTGCCCCCCTCATGGAAAATGTGGGCCCAGTGAACACCACTCCAAGATATGTGTATGAGTCAACATACTCCACTGTCTCCTACCCATATGTGAAAATAGGCACTGATCTCCAGACCCACTGAGCTGTAGTGTTAAACACCATAACCTTGGTCTTACCAAGGTTAACTGAGAGCCCACTGTCCTGTGCATAAGCATGTAAAGTATCCAAGTGCCTCTGCATACCCTCTGGTGAGTCTGCTATAAGCACAATATCAGCAGCATATAAGAGCAGAGGTATCCAAGTGCCGCTCATCTGTCCCCTCGTGTCCCAATATAATCAGAGATCTCATCAATGTATAGTCCAAATAGAGTCGGAGAGAGCGGGCAGCCCTGTTTCACCCCTATAGTGGAGTGTACTGGCTGGGAGAGAGCCTCTGAAGTCCGCACCTGCCCAACTACTGTCTCATAAAGTGCCATAATACCCCAAATGAGCTCACATGGAACCCCCAAGTCTTGCAGCCTGCGCATCAGTCTAGCTCTGGGCACTGTGTCAAAGGCCTTGCGGAAATCCACAAAGCCACAGTAGATCCTCCTCCCATGTGCTCTGCCCTCCTCAATGATAGCCCTGAGGGTAAAGATATGATCCAAAGTAGAGAATCTCCTCCTGAAACCGGCCTGTCCTTGAGCTTGGACCCCTTGTCTCTCTGCCCATCTGCTCAACTCATGCTCAAGAGTAGAGGCATATAGCTTGGCCAGCAAGTGACCAATCATAATGGTGCGGTAGTTAGTCGGCAGGCTCGGATCTCCAGACTTGAGTACCGGCACAATCGTGGAAGTCCTCCAAGTCCCAGGAAACCCCTCACACATGGCTCTATTAAACATGAGAGCTAGCAAGTCTGCAATCATATCTCTAGCATGTATGAAATGCTCGGCTACAATGCCCTGATGATCCTGTGCCCTCCCTGTATGCAATCTGTTGATGGTCCTCCTCACCATCTCTGCTGTGAAGAAGGTAGAAGTGGGTGGACAAGGCTCTGGAGGGTTCGGTAGTGGTGGCTGCTCTGGTACTGTGTAGAGGGAGGCTGCATACTCGCCCCATGTATCTGGAGAGGTAATGTCGCGGGGGGTGCACTCTAAGCAATCTCTAGGCCTCCCAGAATCCTGACTCAAAAACAACTGATAGATGTCTCTCTCCAGCCGAGCTAAGAATGCCCTCTTCTTTGGTGACTGTCTATATGTAGTGACACTTGTGGCCACCTCTCTCTGTAGCCGGGCTCTGAGCTCCCTACAATCATCATCATACCAACTATTCTGGGGCATGCTCCCAGGACGTGGTCGTACTGTGGGCTGCGTGTGTGGGAAGGCCGTCGCTGCAGCTGTATGTAAATCCTCTGTCAGGATCTGTGTGAGCTCTGCTAATGGCCTGTGTGGATCCTCTGCACTCAACAAGCTGTAGATCTCTGCGGTGTATACTCCATCAGTCTCTCTACCGAAGGTATATCTCGGGTGATAGGAGGACTGCCCAACCTGGCGGGTACTGTAGTGGAAATCCACCGTAAAGGAGAGAAGTGCATGATCCACCGTAACTCCGATGGGCTTGGGGCCAATCGCAAAATCCTGGATACTCGGGATGAAGGTTGGCGAGGCTAAAACATAATCGACTGTGCTGGCCCCATGTCTGTGTGGAAAGCAAGTAAAGCCACTGGCAAGTGGATACCTCTCTAGGCCATTTAAAATGGCCAGCCCATGTGCAGTCCCCATCTCCAAGAGGTATCTCCCATACTCAGTACACTCCACCTCATCCTGTGATCTCCGGGTCAAACACATCTCCTCCACATGTACTGAGCCGTTCGAGCATTAAAGTCAGTATGATAACATCTCCCTCCCTGGAGAACTCCCATATGTCCTCATCTAGAATCATATATGAAGATTGCCCCTTGGGCGCTGCATAATGAGATGTGCTGGAAAGTAACATATAGCAATGTATAGGGGTCTACCCTCATCTACCCTCACTCTGACCCACATGTACCTCGCGCTCTCATCACGGCGCATAACATGGATGAGTGGCTGAAGCTCCTCTCTAAAAAGAACTGCAACTCCTCCGGATCCGCGACCACCATGCTTCGAACGGGCCTCCTGTCTACAAGTCGTCTCCCATCTGTATCCCGCCACTCTGGGTAATGGGGGCCTGATGTGTCTCCGAGTAGAAGATGATGTCCCTATCTCTGAAGCTGTCCTCAAAGGCCCCCACATCCAGTCTCAATGCTCCGTTGCAGTTCCATACTGCAAGTCTCAAACTGGTCCCATAGGTCTCGCACCGTCAGGTGGTGCGTCTCTCTAGTATCACCACTCTGCCTCCTCTGTAAAATGCTAGCTTCCCTTTTTCTCTGGCTGCCCTAATCTCCGGCATGCACTCCCTCATATGTGCTAGCTGTGCCAAGGTGAGGTCATCTCCTAAAAAGATGCCCGTTTTCTTAAGGGCGGAACGCTTGGCCAAGAAATCCTTCTTGGCCTCCAAGGTGGGAAAGCGTAAAATGAGAGCTCTCTCCTTCGAGCTCTCTCCTCCATTCTTGTCTTTCTTGCCCACTCTCCAAGCCCCCGTGTGTGTAGGCCTCGAAATGCCCATGCGTGTGTATAAATCTTTGGCTTCCTCCTCTACATTGTCACTGTTTTGCGATCTCTGCATCTTGGGCTGCTATCCACGCTTCAAGCTTCTTGACTTTGTCAAAAAGGCTCCGGTTGACCATATTAATTGCATTGTCCGTCTCTTTCTTGTGTTGTTGGATGGCTGCCTTGATCAGGTCTTCAATGTCGATCCTCTCCATCTTGTCTTGGGCTGAAAAAGGCTGGTTTCGGGTTAAAAATTAATTAACCCTGGCCATAGGAAGAGCTCTGTGCTTGTCTGCAGCGCTTCCCACAGAGAAAGAGGCCAGAGGGGGCTGTTGCGAAGAGAGAGAAAGATAAGCTGAAGACCTAAACAGGGTTAGGGTTAGGGTTTACAGAAAGAAAACAAGCATAGAAAACCAGCAGGGAGTGAACACGACTGCTGTAGATATCTCAAAAAAAATGAAAAATGTGAAGTACAAGCCACATGATAGTGACCCCTAAAGGATAAGTGTTCACATGACCGGCCATAAATGTGCCGGGTGGACCAAAACACTTATAAACTGCATATAAGTGAAAATGAACTAAACTGGGGGAAAAAACCTCCACTAACTGAAGTAAAAAGTGCCCCAGTAACCTACTGATGATCACTAGCACTCCTGTGGGTGCATACACAGCATAAAACCCAACAAACCCCCCTGGAGTGATATGTGATCACTGTACATCATCCACCAAAAGGAAACAAATTCAAAGCATTGCGGAATGCTTCAAATTTCGGACGTGGTAATGCTTTGGTGAAGATGTCTGCCACATTCTGATCTGTAGGACAGTAGATCAGACTGATATCTCCTGCCTGGAGTCTCTCCCGAACAAAATGATAGTGAATCTCAATGTGTTTCGTGCGAGCATGAAACACAGGATTCCTGGCCACAGCAATGGCACTCTGACTATCAGTATAGATAGGTGTAGGCTCCTCCACTGAAATATCCATATCAGTCATAAGACGACGCAGCCAAACACACTCAACAGTAGTAGTGTAGGCTGCTCTGTACTCTGCCTCACAAGATGAAGTGGCCACTGTGGTCTGTTTCTTGCTTAGCCAAGAAATGCATGAAGCGCCAAGAAAGAAACAATTCCCACTAGTGGAATGTCTGGTATCAAAATCACCAGCCCAATCTGAATCACTGTAAGCATGTAACTGCATGTCACCCCCCTCAGGATAAAGCAACCCAAGAGACAAGGTACCCTGCAAATAACGGAATACACGCTTCACAGCTTGCCAATGTGACAACCGTGGGCTGTGCATGAATCTGCTCAACTGAGAGACTGCATACTGAATATCTGGCCTTGTATTACACAAGTATATGAGGCACCCAACAGCCTGAGCATATGTAGTGGCATCAAAGGAAACACTGTCATCTTGTAGTGACAGTTTCATCCCAGGCTCCATAGGAGTACTAATAGGCTTGCAATCCTGAAATTTAAACTTCTCCAGAAGTTTAGCAACATAACGTGATTGCAACAACCCAATGCCTCTGTTATCCTGCACAAACTGTATGCCCAAATAGTAATGTACAAGGCCCAAGTCAGACATGTCAAATGTCTGTTGCAGTATCTCTTTAAATGCTGCAATTTTGTCATCATTTGATCCCATGAGCAAGAGATCATCCACATAAAGACTGATGACCAGCAGATCTTTCTCTTCTTTCTTCACATACAAAGTGGTCTCTGATGGACTGTTCACAAATCCCTGAGTGAGTAGAAAAGCATCTATTTTTGCATACCAAGCTCGTGGAGCTTGTTTCAAACCATACAAGGCCTTTTTCAGCCTGCATACTTTCCCCTCATGACCATGTTCTGCAAATCCCATGGGCTGAAACACATAAACTTCCTCCTCGAGGTCCCCATGTAGGAATGCAGTCTTTATGTCCAACTGATGAACAACCCAACCACGATGTGCAGCCAATGCAATGACACACCTAAGTGTCGACATACGGGATGTAGGAGCAAATGTCTCCTCATAATCAATGCCCTTCTTCTGTGCATAGCCCTTTGCAACTAGACGGGCTTTGTACCTGTCAATGGATCCATCTGCATGTCTTTTCAACTTGTAGACCCATTTAGTACCAATGGCTTTCTTGCCTTTGGGCAGATCAACCAAATCCCATGTTTGATTCTTTTTAATAGAATCAATCTCATTCTGCATGGCTTTGTTCCAATGCACATTATCTCGTGCATCCACGAATGAATCAGGCTCATCATCATCCTGTAAACTGGCTGCCATAACCAGATTCAAATCCATGATGTGTGCATGCTCATTGGTCCTTGTCTCCCTACGAGTACGACCAGCAAGAGGACCCTCTAAATGGCTGTCCTGTAGTGTCCTCAAATACCATCTAGGTATATGTCTGACCTGTGGTGCCTGCTGTCCCATATTTGGTTCAGCTTCTGGCTCATTTGGCTGCTGAATTTCTGCACCACCTACATCATTTGCTGGCTGTCCATTACCCTCATGAGTTGGATCACCAACTGTGGAATGAAACTCCATGGGTAGAAGACCTTCAAATACATCATTTTCAGCCTGATTTGCCTCATAACCAGCCATGGATAATTCTGATTTTTCATCAAAAATCACATCCCGGCTGATAAATATCTTCTTGGATAGTGGGTCATATAACCTGTAGCCCTTGCTCTCACGGCTATACCCAACAAAAATGCATTTTGTGGCTTTATCATCAAGCTTCCTCCTCAACTCTTTGGGTATGTGTGCATATGCAAGGCACCCAAAGATACGAAAATGCGATACAGAAGGCTTGCGGCCATGCCAAGCCTCAAAAGGAGTAATAGAAACCAATGCCTTTGTGGGACATCGATTCAAAATATGACAAGCACACATTACTGCTTCCACCCAAAAGATATGTGGTAGTCTTTTTGCCTTTAGCATACATCTGGCCATCTCCATGAGTGACCGATTTTTCCTTTCTGCAACCCCATTCTGCTGTGGAGTGTAAGGAGTAGTATACTGATGTTTTATACCTCTACTCCCAAGAAAAGAATTCAGCACATGTGACATATATTCCCCCCCTCGGTCAGAACGGAGAGTCTTCACCTTGCATCCTGACTCTGTCTCAGCAAGTGCTACAAAGGCCAAAAATGCATCATATACCTGTGATTTCTGTGTCAAAGGATAGACCCAGCAAATACGAGAGAAGTCATCAATAAATGTTGCAAAATAAAAGCAACCACCTAATGACTTCGTCTGCATGGGACCACAAAGATCACTGTGTATAAGTTGCAACTTTGCAGTTGCTCTTAGAGCCTGATCACGTGGGAAGGAAAACCTGTGCATTTTTCCCAAAATACATCCTTCACAAATGTGATCTGGAGGCTTCTCCATGAGAGGTAGATCTGTAAACATATTATGTCGCTGCATAAGCATAAGACTACCAAAATTTACATGCCCCATGCGAGCATGCCATAACTCCGCATCAACCATAGCTGGAGTAAGAGTGAATGCATGATAAGCAGACTGATCCACTGGCTGAAATGCATCCAACTCATAAAGTCCATGACATAATGTACCAGTAAGCATCAAGGTCAAGGCATTTGCTTTGTCTCTGACCATGCATTTATCATCATCAAAGTGGACTTGCATTCCACAATGTGCTAAAGAAGAAATGGACAACAAATTCTTCTTTATCCCTGGTACATATAAGGCATCTGTAAGGCGGAGAATGGAGCCATCAATGGCTGTAAGCTGAATCTCCCCAATGCCACACACTGGATATGAAGCATTGTTGGCACACTGAACAGTTTTGCCAACAGGGGCAGGGCCAACATGACTAAACAAATCCCTGCGAGATGTGATATGCTTTGAGGCACCACTATCAAAATACCAAGTACATGCATGCTCTGTCATACTGAGTGCCTGTGAAGACCAAGAGGCATCATAGCTGCATGTATAGAAACAGTAATCCCTGTCCTCAACAAAAGAAGCAGTCTCGGGAGGAGCTTTAGGAGCATCATTAACAGACATCCCAGCTTCTTTTGCCTTCTCTTTGGCAATCCTCTTCCTACATTCCGTGATGTAGTGACCTGGCTTCTTACAGTAATGACATTTGCCCTTCTTCTTGGGCTGTCCATTACTTTTCTTGGTATCCTGTGAAGAACCACCATCACCTGAATTTTGATTTGCACTCTTTGGCTGAGATTTCCCTTTCCCCTTTTGACCTGTAGTAAATGCTTGTTCAGCATTTGTGTTCATATTCATATTCTTCCTCATTTGCTCCTCTTGTAGTAAGAGAGCAACAAGTTCCTGATACTTGAGGGGTTCAACAGCATTCCTCATGCTGAGGTTCAAAGAGGTATGGAAAGCCAAGTAAGATCTTGGCAAAGAGTGCAAAATGGTGGACACAAGCTGTGTCTCAGGAATAATCTCATCCACATTGATGAGTTGCTCTCTCAAATCCTGCAGCTTGTTTAAGTGGCTCGACATATCATCTCCTTCATTCATTTTCTGATTTTCCAGCTCTCTTTTCAAAAATGAGATCCTAGCCTCATTACAAGCAGCATACATCTGCTCCAAAGTCACCCATGCATTCTGTGAAGAGCCAGCTGACCGAATATGAGGTATAATGGACCTCTGAACTGACAATGCAATGAGTGACAATGCTTGTGCATCCCTGGCATCCCATGTCTTTTGAGCATTTGTTCTCTGAACAGGCAATGGCTGTCCTGGAGCCTGTACCTGTTGTCCTCGTCCACGAGCACCCCCTTGAGGAGGAGTCTCTGGAGCCAATGGACCTGGACGTGGTTCATCACCACTAACAAAATCCCAAAGACCTTTTGCCACAAGCACATTTTTCAGCATAAAACTCCACAAGGAGTAGTTCGTGCCATCCAATTTGTCTTCCTTAGACAAATATGTGAATACATCACTTTGCTGTTGATTTGCCATTATGCTTTACGCACAATGTTGTACCTGTTTACCAAAAAACCCAAAAGCAAAAACCCTGATAACAACTGTACTCCACTGAATACAGTTTACCCAAATCTGCCTGCACTCTCAATCCTCTGAATGTGCAGCTTAATGCACCAATGACTGAGTAGGGCAGCAAATGGCGTACACAATGCCAAAATGCCCCAAAAATGCCCAAATTTGCTGCACCCAAACTGTGCTAAAATCTGTATATTTTCTTGCTAGAAAATCTGCCTTTTGTGCCTGTATTTTTCTTGATAGAAAAACTGCTTGGTGTGCCTGTGTATTTTTCACAGAGAAAAATAAGAATGCCCAGTATTCAAAATATGTAATGCTTACCAAAAAGGTACTCAGCAAATCAGTCGAGGTGCTGTTCTGAAGCATGTACGAAAGCAGTAGACTAAGTTTAATGTTGACGTTGCAGGTTCTGTTCGACTGTACTGTGCAGGTACGGAGCAGGTACTGTCCTGCGCAGGTTTGTACAGAGGCGCAGACTTTGAAGCAGGTTTCGACTTCCACAAAAGGTGGCGCACAGTTGTACTATTGGCGCTGAAGGCGTAGGCGTACGGTGGCTTGACAGGCTGCAGGTACGAAGCAGGAACACCAGATACACAGCAGGTACACGTCAGCTTCAGTCGAGCTGTATGCAGGTACAAGCGTACGTAGCAGGTACAACAGCACTGATGACAGGCGCAGTCTTTCGAATCTGATGCACGTGCGCTGACTGGAACTGAAGCGGAGGGCGGCGCTGACTGTTCGAGGCTGGTACACGTACGCATACAGTACGGGGCTGGTACACATACGTAACTGCAGGCGACGTGCGACTGGATGTACGGGCAGCTTGTGCGCACGGCTGAAGCTGAAGGCGGCGCACGATGGGAGTACGGACAGCAAGTGCGCAAGTGTGACTGATGGCGGCTCAGATATAGACTGGTACAGTTGTACGGGCTGCAGCAACACAAAGCTTGTACGGATGCTGTACGTTTGATGTACGGGTAGAGCTGAGCGCAGGCAGTGTACAGCAATGGGCAAGGGCAAAACTTCAATTGCTCTGATACCAATTGAAGACCTAAACAGGGTTAGGGTTAGGGTTTACAGAAAGAAAACAAGCATAGAAAACCAGCAGGGAGTGAACACGACTGCTGTAGATATCTCAAAAAAAATGAAAAATGTGAAGTACAAGCCACATGATAGTGACCCCTAAAGGATAAGTGTTCACATGACCGGCCATAAATGTGCCGGGTGGACCAAAACACTTATAAACTGCATATAAGTGAAAATGAACTAAACTGGGGGAAAAAACCTCCACTAACTGAAGTAAAAAGTGCCCCAGTAACCTACTGATGATCACTAGCACTCCTGTGGGTGCATACACAGCATAAAACCCAACATAAGCAGCAGGCGGGGGGGAGAGAGAGAGAAAGAGAGTTATGTTGCTGCCTTGGAGGCCTGAGCAAGGGTGGGTGGGGAAAGGGAGCGCAGAGCAAGGGTGGGTGGGTGGGGAAAGGGGCGCAGAGGTGAAGACAGGCGAAATGCAGGCGGGCGGACAGGGAGACGGGCAGGGTGCGCAAGAGAGAGAGGGAGGCGAGGCGAACAGAGAGACGGGCACACGCAAGAGAGAGAGGGAGGCGAGGCGAACGGTGAAGACGGGCGAAATGCAGGCGGGCGAACAGAGAGACGGGCACACGCAAGAGAGAGAGGGAGGCGAGGCGAACGGAGAGAGTCTGCCAGCATACGCAATCCCCCCCCCCAAAAGGTTCGGACCATAGCCACAGGTTTCTCAGAAATCTCCTTTCAGCAGATTCCCTCACCCCTCAAGTGGAGGATGCGAGGGAGAGTCTGCCAGCATACACGGGAGGTGCCCGGGCCTCCAAGCCCTTTTGTGCTCCCCTCTGACCGAGTTACGTGATTCACTATGTGCCCCCGTGCTAATGTAAGCCATTTTTTTTGCCAGTTGTTGGGTCAACCTAGTTGCACCTACATGCTTGAATGCTATATATATACATTGCTGCTTTCACTTTTAATGCAAAACTAAATAGAATGTATATGAAGCCATCATCCAAGATCAAGTGCCGCTTTATGAAATGAGATTTGGTTAATATGAGTATTAACTTATGCCATTCGAATTATAACTAAAGCCCTTGCTATAGTTTTATGATGCTCATGAATGTTAGTACGACAAACGATGTAGCATAGCTAGCTAGTACTAACATAAATTGTCAATACTAGGGAAGTGGCATGATTAGTACATGGAGGCTACGTAGGTTTGTCAGACTCTACAGAATCTTTGGATAGTCACATGAGTACACATAAACTTTCAAATGCAACAATCCACAACATGCTAAGAGCACATTGTCAACCTAATTTGCAATCAGCACCATGAGGGAAGTGAGAGAGTTGTTACTATTTGCCACCATTAAACACACAAAATACATTAGAACATATTCCACATAGGTTGGAAGGCAAGTGTCAGTGCCCTCCCACACTTGTTATTGATATCACTGACAAGGAGTGATAAATAACTAGTGCATCTATGCATATACATGCAAAACCAAAAAAGATGAGAATTTTATAAATTTAAGTCTATAAAACAAGTGGTTGGGTATCACATCATCCAAGTAGAAAATTAATAATACAAAGTGCTAGGGGGCATCACTCCACCCAAGCAAAGAGACCAATTACTTGTGAACTAATAAGGGGGCATGCATCACCCCACCAACTAAAAGGGTGGAATTTTTGTACAAAGCTAGGTGGACACCACTCCACATAGATAGGAAAGAAACGTTTGATTTGAAAAATGCTTTTGCTAGGGGGGCATCACTCCACCCAAGCCCATTAGATTTTGTTGATCTTAAAAGAAGGTAGGGGCTCACCACTCCACCCTAACCAGGATAATTATGATGAAATGTCAAATCCATTATGCAAGAGTTTAAGGACTCCACCTTGACAAGCATGGTATTTTGTGATAAGGTCAATTTATTATGAGTTGCTAAACTTTGTTTGAAAAGCTAATAATAATGAAGCTGAGTCTTAGGAATTTAAAGGTATCATCAAACCATTGGTTGTTGCAATTACCAAGACTATAGGTTATTGAATGGTAGTAAGACTCACTATCACCACTCAATAAGATATAAATGTAACAAGTCAGCAACCCCCAAGTAAAGAACCAGTATCCTAATTTATGCCATGTTATGCATGTTGTGTCAGAAGAACATGTGTATGACTTGCTTTTGGACATGAGCATTACACGGTTTTATTTGCCAACATTGCCAAACCATGACCATACCCTATACATGTAATTATGATGATACTACACAAACAGCGTCACAGAAACCATGAGCCTACTACTCTGAGATAACCCCCCATTCTGGTCCAAACTAGCCCACATGGATCCTTGCAAGGTAGTGAATACCAATCATGAGCTTGATGCCAGTGGTGGGCAGTTGCCTTCAGAAACCCAACTAAGGCGATTTCAAAAATACGGTTTAGTTCCCACTCACGTGTTGAAGAAGTCGTTCTCCTGTTGCTCTAAAAAGCCTGCAAACTTCTGTGGGTACAAATGGAGGCCTATCCTCTGAGCCTCTTGCTCCACCTCCAGTGAATGACATAGCTATCTCCTGCATAGATCAAAAGAATGGCCACAAAAGCAAATAAGTCAGTCTCCCAACACCACCATTTTACAACTACATCTCCCTCCCTCTGATACCCTGTCATAGCAATGAAAAGTTCAAGTTATTTTTAAAATTTAACAAAAACAAAAGTGCATCTTGACTCCATGAGAGTCTACTCAGAAAGCTTCAAATTATCAACTCCATCATGCATATCATACACTATGTGCTATGACATCCCCACTCACGTCATCAGCACCCAAGAGTAGCAGCAGGTTCATGCACAAAGATATGTCGCCGTGGTAGACAAAGATATGTCAGTGTCGTAGACAAATCTTCCTAGATAAACCATCAAACTGAGTTTCTATCACTTCTCTGGAGGTGAAGGGCGGACTCAGCCATAATGAAGGCTAGCAGTAAAGAGAAAACCCACACATGCACACACACACACACACACACACATGTTAGCTGGTAATAGAAACCAGCTGGCCGCAACTTGGACTATGAGTTCAAAAGACCACTAAGAAGGCAGAAAGATGTACCAATGGAAACTTCAAGTTATTTCCCAAACTTAACAAAAAGAATGTGACATTACTAGTGAAATGCATGTGTGAACAGAGACAAAATGAGTAGCAGAAGACTTACAATGCAAGCATTCACAACTATCCAACTCTAATCCTTGTATTAAAGGTGAACATTTAAAATGATTGTCTGAGAAACTATTGTAACCTATTCCCAAAAGATGACCAAAAGGTGATCTCCCTAGATATCAGCCCAAGTCTTCTTGATGTCAACTCCTGCTCCTCAGCAAAAGTGCTAGCTGCAGATTTGTTTCCAGCTCTCCAGATCACTTGTATACGAACACTCTATATGGCAAAGCTGCTGATAATGAAATAGGATACCTATTCAAAGGTGCTGGGTTGGGGGGAGGGGCAGCGAGAGAAAGAAGAAGGGGAAAGGGGGGGGGCGGGGGGGGCGGGGGGGGGGGGGGGGGGGGGGGGGGGGTTGTTCTGGTCAGTCTGCCCAACTGCTGTACGCCCTGCCCAGAGCTTGCCCAAAAACATCTGCCTGACAGACCGCCCAAGCCCTGTGCACTGGCGTCCAGCCTGTCTGATCGCCTTGTATCTGCAGGTGTGCCACGGCCCACAACTTAAGTGCTATCTTGACTCCATTATGGAATAAAAAATCTGAAATTTATTAAATGAATGTGGAAAATGGATAGATTTATGTCCTTGGCCTCCATGAGCAGCCATGGGTTTTAGTAGACCCATGGGTTGGAGTATTGATAACACACACTCCCGCCTATGTGTCCCAATGAGGCCCTATGTCATGGCTCATGCATATCAGGGCTCATTATCATCAACCACTAAATGACTAGTGTTAGCTAGTTTTCCCTGCTCTGGATCTTGTGCAGCTAAGGCTCCAAGATAATGATATTGCATCACACAGAGCATGGTTCTGATCAACTATTGTTACCTTATTCTTGTCTGTGGAATTTTGAAAATTACGCTATCTGTATTTTAAAGGCATACCTCTGTTATCTTTGGAACTGCCATTTGTTCTATATAGACTGAGAAGCGTGCAAGAAGCAGGACAAGCCCACTTGACACCAGCATCTTCTTCCCGTTATCTTCTGGCACATTGACCTGCTTGGAGTTGTCATGTCCTGTTGAAGTGCACATAGCCAAAAAATGATCATTCAGCATCACAAAAAGATCTTGGACGCCACCTTGGACTAAGTCAACGTAAAGTGATCGCCAATTAACCATCAGCTTCACTCTATCATCAAGAAGTTCTTTAAGGTCCTGCAGAAGACAAGGACAGACCTTCACTCAGTACAGACAATACAATAGTCTTAAAAGAACACAGTACTAGTCCATGTGAAATCAAAGCGACACCTAAACTATAACACCAGACTTTAAAAATGAACTAATGATGTCTGGTTCTACTGTTGGAAACATGTCCATAAATCTAGGAACTTGCATATTGCAAGATGACCATTGTGTTGCAATCATCACTTCAAACGGACATCATATTTGGATATGCAAACTCATTCAATAACAGAATAAAGAAGAGATATGCCAACTGAGATTACATGTGATGAGCATATTTCTGAGGTTAAAAGACCTTGTCTGACACATCTTCAACAGAATGCTCACGTCCTCATTGTCAGGCGGGCTGGGGAGTAAACAGGATGCCCAGGCATCAAGTTGCATGTTATTTATGTGGGCACTCGACAACATTTTTGGGTGGCCAGACAAGGAAATTGGGCGCCCAAGCACCTGAAACAAGACCCCCACCCCCCTTCTGTTCCCTTTCCCCTTTTCTCCCACAAAACACACACACGCTGCATGCAAGACAATAGGCTACCTACATGTAAATGTTTGTCCACTTTCCTATTCTCTTTCTTGTGGGGAGCTTGGAGTACATCACTCTCATCACTCTCCACAATAGTAAGCTATAATGTGTCATTTGGTTGGCCTTTCTTACAATTTAGTGCATCTCTCCTGACTAACTCTAGTCCATGCAAGCTTTTAAAGCTAATCTGTTCCTGTATCTTTTTGTGCAAGGATCCAATCTCTGGTTTTCAACCTCACTACAGGTGTACCTGTGCACACAAGAAGCATAACCTTTATTCAACTGTTACACCCAGTTTGACATGTCGGCGGTATCTGTAAACAGTCTTTGCAAGCCAGCACCCGTACCTTGTGGTGCAGCTGGTGGACTTGTATAAGAAGGTGTTTCTTTCCTTTAAAAATATTATAGTATACTTATTACTACCTTAGTGGCTATTTGAGTGGCCTTGCCCATGGCTGGTGTAAAAGGGACATGCATGGATTCATGCCAAGTACAAGAGGTAGATTCCACAAGCTCTTTGGGAGGCCTTTCCTATGGATAGTATACAAGCCTCAAGGGTCATGCTTGGATTAATGCCAAGTACAAAAGGTAGATTCCGCACGCTGTGTGCAAGATCACAGTTTAGAAAGCTATTTGTCATCAACACCTCATACAAACAAGCAGTTCCATTTTTATGCTGGAATAGCAAACTTGAAACTATGATGCACTGATAACATATCTTCTCCTACAGAGATAGGAATGTAACACGTTTGTTGTGCAAAGCCGCAAGCTTGCAAGGAATCTAGGCATTTCCATCGTGTTGGCCGGGTAGCCCCACTAGCTTGTAAGAGCAGCATGCTTCATAGTGCCAGATCTGAGACTATGCACATGGAATTAAGCCTCAAGTTCCTTTTTAAGGGACTGTGTAAATGTATTCAATGTGCCTCTCTGTCGAGACATGATGCCAGGGTAATGCACCCAGCCAAGATGATGACTTTGGCCTTGCCCATGGCAGCCATCAATGCCATCCATGTGCTGAGTCATGCATCCACATGAGTATCACTATACATCTAGCTGCAGACTAAAGACGCCAATCTATGTTATGCCACAATATGCAGAATAAAAGCATTGAAGCATCTTCAGTACAGTACTTAGCTCACACCAAACTGCACCCACCACATGCATTCTAGGACTGTGTAAGGATCAGAGATATTGAAAGAATTCCTACCCAGAGCACATCTAGACTGCCCTGTAAAACGATATCTTGGACATTCATTAGCACTTCTTCCAATGGTTTCTTTCCATCCACAGCCTCTCCTTCAGCAGTCACTGCTTGCAGCGAATTAGCCACTAAGAGAGCACCTGTGTACCCCATATAACAATACACAATGATCGATGAGATGCCATTCACGTATCCATGTCCCACCATTTGTCTAGCTTCTGGCCTTAGCATTCTTACCAATCAATCGATCAAGCAATCCTTTGAATCGTCTGGTGACATGTTGCTTTACAGCACCCTCAGCTGCCTGTTATCAGCATGTTTTTCCAGCACCAAAAAAAAGAGCAAATATTTTAAAACCCGAGCTAATAGCATATAGACTGGGAAGGAAACAGCACTAAGAGTTGAATCCTAACGTATAAACACCTGTAAAGCAAGCAGTGGAAGACCTGCATCAGGTAAAACTTCATCCATTTGTGCAACATCTGTAGACAAAATCTCTGCAAACAGAAACAAAAATGTAAATGCAATAAAACAATAACAAATACCAAAAACTACTTGGTTATCAAGCATTTAGCAACATAAAGTGCATGTGAATGAATCAAAATCTCATGCTCTTGAACCATGAGCTACAAGCTCACTATAGCCCACAAATACACAAAAATGAATCTGAACTTCAAAATATCATAAAAGCAGCAGATGACAATGTCAGGTAGCCTGACTTAAACAATTTGATTTGATGCTATTAAAATGGTACTTGAATCCAATAGAAAGCATGAATACTTAACAATTATCCACAATTGGACTTGCTAGGTTCCAACCAGGACACCGGCCCCTCCTCTTCACGTTCACTTGCAGAGTACTTGGCCTACAGCTATGAGAACTCTCTGTGCAATTGACAAACCCCGAACCTGAGCAACTTCTGTTTGCCTTATCCCTTGATTTCCAGCATTGCCTTTGCTGAAAACCATCTTCTGACAGAGGGCAATCTATTTGCTGCTGCTTGAGGCTCGAATCACACCTACTGCTGGTTGCACCAGTCCTGGGATGGAGCTTAGAATTTGCCCTTTTTAGCATTCTGTCACATGCATCAGTCCTCATATGCATGTGCGAAGCCAACCTAAGAACACCTTCAGGGTAGAATATGGAAATAAGGGTTAACATAAGATTGTGAGGCCTCACAGAAGGAGCACGGTCGATGACTGACTGAGGATAGGTTGGGGGTTGCATACAGTAGATGTAGGTGCATGCCTGGAAAAAAGGCCTTATTTCTTGCTCACAACCCCTGGTCAAGAATGCAGACTAGTAGAAGGGGAAGAGAATAGGTTTATCAAAGTCCCCACAAAACAAAAAATCCTTATTTGTTAATCAGTATCCCTCAACTCTCTCTTGAGTACAATGCTTGGCAAAAAGGCCTTATTTCATGCTCACGACCCCTGGTCAAGCATGCAGACTAGTAAGGGGAGAGAACTGGTCTATGAGACCACCCCCCTCCCCAAACCCAAAAACTTGTTAATCAGTATCCCTCAACCCTCTCTTGAGCAAAATGCATCCCACAGGTGACCTGTTGGCTCTGACATTAAAATCGGAGCTAAGGTTTAAAAGTGAAATTTTTTTCCTGCAGAATGAAATTTTCAAGTTTCTTTGCAGACGTGCATGGTTGAATTGCATTTGAGGAAAAGGCCCATCATGGACAGCAAAGATCCCAAATGATCAAGCTGGATCAAGATCTCAAGATAGACCAAGAACGATGCGAGCTTGTACTGAAGAAGGGTTGGGTTCACTACACACACACAAGTCTCTTCAAAAATAGCCAATTCTTCTACAAGAGTTAAGAAAGTGAATGTGCTAAAGCTATCTCAATCCACTCACAGCAAGATAGGTTAAGTTAGAACTTTTTTTGAGCACAAAGCGATCTGGAACTCCCCTGGTGTCTACCGCTCCCCTTTGCCTTCCATCCCCCCCTCCCTCCTGTGCACTCTGTGCACCTGTGCCTTTGCCCCCTCCTCCTGAACCCCGCCTTCCAGCCCTTTGCGCCTCAGCTGCCGGCAGCCCTCCCTCTGTTCCACCTGCACCTTCGCCCTCACCCACCTCCTTCCCTCTCTGCCACCTGCTTCCAGCCTTCCACCTTCCTGCTCCCCCCCCCCACCGGGCCCTTTCTCGCCCGCCTCTTCATGCCACCTGCATCAGCACGCCCTTCTCTCTTCCGCCGCCCGCCAGTCCTCCAGCAGCCCTTTTTTGCCTTAGTCCTTCTACGCCTCTGCCCTTCCCCATCCTTTGTACCCGGTCCTTCCCCCGCCTTCTCAGCAGTTTCCAGCGTCCAGTAGCAGTTCTTTCGGCGGGCCGCGGGAGTCACCTTCACCCCTTCAGGTCGACTCGTCACTCCATGGCAGTCGCTCCATCATCCCAGACCGAGGTGACACTCCTTGCCATTTTTCCGAAGCAGACCTTCAGCTCTTGGTTTCTACAGTATCCTCACTTGTGGCTTATTCTCTACTATGCAAGATTGCCAAGAAAACCGCCCACCAGCGCGTGGACAGATTCAAGATTCACTCCAAGCAGCCCTCATTGGCAAGCCTGGAAAAAACACCGACATACATTTTCTTGGGCACGGCTACTCCCAGGCGGAGTTTGATTCACCCAAGGCAACTGATCGAGAGTGCCACAGCAATAAGCAGCGCTCACGTGTTTTTCGCTTGATGGCACCATGGTTTCGACCCCCGCATCCGACCCCCTCACAGGTGCATCTGGCCTCCTCATCACAGTCTACTTACCAGGACTCTGAAAGGAGTATCTCCTCCTCCTTAGAATCAATTGGCCAATTGATTGGACAAGTTCTCAAGACCCCCCCCCCCCCCCAAGACTGCCACTTCTGTGGTCGCTTGGGCAGCAGGGATACCCACCATTCGGGTTTGCAATGTGCATAGCCTCTCCAGAGGCTCTTCCCCAATTCATTGTGCTCCCCAGCCTTGAGGGCGACCCAATTACACAGCAGGTTGAGTATTCAAGCCTCCCCGGACAGTGCTTCATATGCAAACAAATGGGACACCTAGCTAGAGCTTGTCCTCGACGTCAGACTTGTAGAGACAATGTCCTTCACACTCAACCCCAGCCCAAAGACTCTCTTGGAGAGGAGGAGACAGGTGGTCAAGCCCTCCCTCTCCCCAGCCAAGTGTGCAAGAGACTTGCCAACTTCACCAGACGACTAGTCATCCACCACCAGAGCAATAGACTCGGCATGGCAAGGATGCTGACCACACTCGCAACCAGCCCCCAATCCAACGGGCGCTGTCACGCCGCCCTCCCCCACAAAGGCGCCTTTGGACGAAGAGCCATGCAAGTGAGCCCCATGAGGCAACGGTACCTATTGGTAACCATTATAAGCATTTAGCACAGGACCAGTGTAATTCCCCCGGTCGGGGTTGAGCACAATCTTGACACACACTTAAACTATTAATGCTCGTAAACAAAATGAATTGGCACAACACAAAACAAGATAGCAATGCTAAAAATTTAAATGACACTGCAATAGGGCTAGAAAGGGCCGACCCCATTGTAATATCAATAAATTTTACATACAAGCTTCATTGGGCAATGCTTGGTAGATTTCCAACAAGATTCATGCATTTCGAACAAGAAGTGCCGTACTAGAGGTTGAATCCACAGTTTCTACCGTGTAGGACCTCACTTCCCAATCCTTGGTATCTTGCCACAAGCAGATATGCTCCATTGGCATCCATACACATGCAAGTGTATGCTAGACCGAGACATAGAAGACCTTAATGGCCAAGAATGCAAATGTAGAGTAGGTTTAGCGAACTTAAGCAACTCTCATCCGAGAATCGGTTCCCACCATTGTTGTTATAAATAACCAAACTATTATAAATAGCCAACACATGGATTTATTAATAAAAACCTTAGCCGCACGTATTAGCCTGCTTTCTCCTAATCCGAGGACTCCCCTAACCCTACCAAATTAGGAAACTAATCTCAAGGATTAGTACAAGGTACTAAACATACTTCCCCACCTAAGACACGTCCACTCTTGAAAATAAACAAGGGAAACTCAACATCATCTAACAACGGACTCCATAATCTCGATCACGCATGTCTAATCTTTCCACTCATATATCTGTCATAGGAACTACCTAAATCTGGAGCCACTATTCCTACAACTAACTCAATGGAACTAAAGACATACCAACTCAAACCAAGGTCATGAGGAACACAACAATTCCTCAATTGAACTCCCGAGGAATTTAAAAATCTGACATTATCGGCGTTCATTTCATTGCTTTCGAAGTAGTGCCCCAGCTTGTTTTGGATGTCCTTTGGTTTTGGTTATGGGAGAGGATGCTCGATGGTGCATGGCTCATCCTCCTCCTTCTCAGGTTTAGGTTCAGCTGTGTGGGCTCTTAGGTACCCATTTATCCAGTCAGATAAGTCTCTACAAAGTTGGGAATTTCGTTGCAAAAGAGAACTTATCAGAACTCGAACCTCTAAGGACAAGAAGGCATTCTCAAGGGAAACTTAGGCTAACACCCATGCCTAGCCATAACATGTTCGGTATTATCATAGGCAGATCCTAACCAATCAAATGATCTCTAGGTACTGAACACATGGCAACGTTCCACCAGAACTGATGTATCCTCTCTGCTTCCAGACAAACGGAGGACAATCATCACGAGTAAGAACCTATCTCTGTTGAACTCTTAACTGCCTGATAGTACCAGAATCGTGTCCCAAGTCAACTCACTATGTCAAGGTAATCAAGCTGCAACCCCATTTGTGGGTTCTGAACTTGTAATGTAGCCTATGGCTGTTTGATCGTAGCTAATAGAAGGATCTTTTCTCCGGAAAGAAAAAAGATAGGTGAAGTTACAAACTCCCAAAGAATCTAAAGTATATCTAGTGCTTCATGTATCAGCTCCTTAAGCAGAAAACTGGGTGACGAGGATAACCTAGTAGGTGTTGAATCGATTGAAACCCCTAGTCTTTCACATGAACCACATAGGTATTTGAATACTAAAAGCAGGCATAATTGGCATTCAGAGTACAAAGAAGGTCTGGTCAAATGGAACGGCACATCAACAGAAAGTTCGACTTTGAAGAAAATAATCAGATTTAGAGGGCTAAGCAATTGGCTGAGGTGGCCAATGCAAAAAGAGGAATGCTTAGGGGAGTCCCTAGACATTGATTGAGGTACGTAAAGGTGAAATACCAAAGGGGTTAGTTGCCTTAAAATATAGGAGGGCCACATTACAACTACTAGGCAAGAGAAGACTTGGTCTATACATCAAATAGAACCCTCTGGAAGAAATTATGAGGAAGAGAGGGAAGAGAGGAAAATAAGGCCCGGTTCACAAATATGAATGGCAGTCCTGAATTCCCCATTCGTGACTGGGCCAGCTCATCTCTATGGATGCCCTAGCATTCACAAAGGGAGCAGGTCCAGCTCATGGACAATTTTGCTGCTTCTGTGTCCTACATATTGAGGCCAACCAAGCTTGGGCATCCAATCATATTTTATGACTACTACTCCGACTGCCATCCAAAGTATCCCACCAACCCGTTACCCAAGGCAGTTGACATGCTTGGTGTTGAACGATGGAGACAGTAGCCGGAAGGAAATGACCAGTCTCTCACACCAAATAGCTGGAACCTCCTTGGCCCAGCAGTCTGTGAGTGGGCACTGGGACAGAAAGGTACTCAGAGGTGACAGATCAGCCATCAGCCATGTCCGCCTGCCCGTTTATGAACCATGCATAAGGATGAGTGATGGCTGGGAGGTGAATTAAGAAGAAAGCCCAGTGAATTAAGAAGAAAGCCCTCTATTCTATTTGTGAACTGGTTGGTACTATTGATGGCTGAGATGAGAGTTTGAAGTATAGAGAAGTATTTGCAAGAATTTTTACATAATGTTTGTGTTTAACAAAACAAGAAGAGAAATTCAAGTTTGGGCTTCAATAGTCCTACTTAGAGCAGCTATAAGTTCACTGGCAGAAGGATCTCCAAAATCAGGCTGTAGTGATTTCTGTACACTTGCAAGATATCTGCACATCAAATACACAAAAACAGTTAGTTAATGCATTTGCACATAAAATCTCCTTACAAAAATTTATAAAATCAAGAATATAAGTATTGAGTTTGAAACGGGATCCACACTTTTTGAATAGGTTTGTAGCAGCTTTGGTGAGCCGCTTCTCCCCCATTGGAAAGATAGCTCGAAAAGTGGAAGCTGATTGGGCAAAGTCAGCCAGAAACTCCTGCTAGAGACGGAAGAACTAATGCTTAGAACAACATGCTAGTTCCACCATTCACAGGCTCATCTCCTAGACAGAGTTCCTCCCACCCCCCACCCTCACCCCCTGCCTCTCTTCTTTCTCTCTTTATTTCCTTTTACCCTTCCTTGGCAGCTGCATTTATAGCCGATATGGATTCCAAGGAGAGGAGGTTCCCTCCAAAAGAGACTAAATTAATTTGAGAAGGCATCAACAAACAAGATTGGACACATTACCAACCTTATTGAGAATCTCCATTAGTTTCTTTGGTGACTGATAGTCAGACTCGTTATCCACATCTACAACAGAAGCATCACTTGAGTTCTTTGATAAGCTTGCTACTCCTTCAAGAGCTGCAATAAGCCGTTCCAGATCTCCTGCCAAATGTTTCTCCATGATCTTTTCAACCTGAAAGGTAAAATGATGCGCTTGTTTGCCCCTAAGAATCACCTCTCATTCATTAGAAAAACAACACAGATTCTTTGTTCAGAAAAGCAAAAATATCTTGGTCCCTGCATAATGACTTCACATTTTTAAAAAAAACATCACACGTCATAACAAGGGCACACCGGATGGTTTAGATCCTGGAGTAATCCAACAGCTTCTGAACGGCTATGCACAGGCTCTGAATCTGCCATTACACGAACCTGCATCAGAAAACCACACTTCAGTGCCTGGTGTTGCATTCCCCAAAACTGTAAACACGCATGTTGAGAAAAAAAATAAACAGGTCTCAAAAACAAGAGCATTCAATTGCTTTCATTCAAATAGATACACTTTTCAGCATGTGCTAATTGAAGGAATACAACGTAGATTAATTCCATTTAGATGCCAGACTCAAGGAGAGAAATCTCAGCTTCATAAGAAGCTTGTGACTGACTTTGATGCTGTCTTGAAGGCTTTGCTCCAAGACGCCATGCCCTGCCATATCTCACATGTTGGAAATTGGCATTTTTTACATGAGATAGGGAAGTGGGGATTATCTGCCTGCAAATCCCCAATGCAAAGTCTCCCACAAGCAGTGAGAGGGTGGGCAGATTTGTGCTTTGCGAATAGGAGATGAATTCGAGGCAGGTAAATAGTTGACACATGGGGCCACAATTTAGTAGGAAGCAACAAGCTACAGGCCACCCAATTTTAGAGCAGTGTGCTCGTTGGATGCTAGCCGGCCAAGTTGATCAACATAAGCCACTAGCCATTAGGACCAACTGCCAATGTCACATGCATTAGCTCCAACACTTCGATGCATGTGCCATGCTAGGGCTATTAATTCGGGTTAGGGTTCAACAAAGGAATCAGTAAGCCCTTATTTATACAAGGGCAGAAGAGGCTATCAACCTATCAAAATAAACAACTGCAAATGCAAATAAAGAAATTTATTGCAAGTAGGCCAACCATTTTGCAGTTTCAACATATAATCACCCTCTCCCCAACCTTTTATGGATCGTTTAAAGCAGCCAGCCAAACCTAAAGAGACAAAAAGGTATCAGATCCAGCCATCAGAAGCAATCATTGATGATCAGTCTAGGGCTTCCCCAATACTAGCAGTGTCTGCAGGAGGTTTCCTTGCTCCATTCACAGGCCAAGATCTTGGAGCACAAGAGCTAAGCATGCAGTTCACTGGTAATTTTGTAAGCTTTTAGCAGTTCAAAACATACAGTGCTCTAGATAAGTTTAAAGATGAATGCTTCTGTACACTGTACCCTAACAAAGGTATTAGAACAAGTTTCTCTCTGAAGTACCAGATCAAGTATCGGATAGCTATTTTTCACCTAGATCTTGTTTTTGGAAGTTTATGGTCCTGTTGCAATGTCATCTGGATTTCTCAATTCAGCAGACCACAGTTTGTTCTGCTTCATCATTGCTGCAAGTGATGGAGATGAAGTGGCAGCATAGCAAAGACATGCAAGAGTATCTGCAACCCAACTAGATCATGCCAAACAAGCCCAACTAGGTCATGCTCAATGAGCATTTGAAGCTCGACAAGAAGCTTCAATGTTAACCTGATTTGCAAGTGCAGCTAGAATTGACAGGGAGCAACAGGGTTGTTTTTATACCCAACCCAAACTTGTCAAAAGATACATGGAGGGTTTAAAGGTATAGAAATTTTCAAGAAAATTGGTGTTTGGACCAATAACAAAAGGAGCTGCCTCTGTAGTGTCACAGCCCACAGTTGGGAGCAACACCAACAAAATTCCACAGCAGCAATATACAATAGGATAGGTTGAGAGAATCATCATTTCTTTCAATTGTACAAGGAACGTAAAAACAGAAACAAACTGAAATGAAAACTTGCACACACACGCCAATGAGGTGATAGCTCAAGTGGTAGAGATGTTTGTCTAGGACCAGGAGGTCCTGGGTTCAAAACCCCACATGGTGCTTCCTTGGCGGCATCGCCTACGGGCAGATAAAAAGCACCTACGGGCGGTGAAAAATGGTATCTACAAGAGGATCTTGGGCCCAAGGCCAGTCGGGAGGGAAAAAAACTTGCACACACACACAACACCGACACTTATCCCAGTGACAGTGACACCTCTTCCCCTTGCAGATTATTTGCTTTAACACCTTTGACTGTTGCTGCTGGCTGCTGCAGAGGCCCAAATGTTGAAAGAAGCAGAATGCAAGGCCTAGATCTACTTCTATTCAAGTAAATGCCCCAGTTTAAGCATGCCCAGCACCCTGCCCTTTTAGAGAAGTACTTGGGGCATGCCATCAAAGAGGGATAAACTTTTTTTTAGCTTGCACATGGTTATCTTGTGACCAATCCAATAACTATGCAGGCACAATGCTTAACAGGGGTCTGATTGGCCTGTGGCAACAGGCCAACCGATCAACCATTACAGTGGGCCCTCTACCTGGTTGTCTGCTCTTGCCTCAATATATTGACAGCTTACCCTGGCAGAGGCTTCCCCCTTTATCCTGCTTATTGGCTGAAGCATGTTATATGTCAATTGGCACTGTGTGAACTGAGGTGACTTTGCTTTGTGTCAGTCATACCCACATGGACTGCAACCGCCTTTGCGATGGGTACCCTTGGACCCCTTTTGAACTGATGGAAACTAAGCTTCTCAGAACAAGCATTTTTAAAACCATGTGTCATGAACTACGGTTGTGGTTTAGTTGTGTGACAAGAGAAGACTTATGTAGTTTTGCTTAAACACAGCAAATCCTCATCGCATGGATGTGTAAATTGCTATATAGACAGCTCAAAGACAGAACACAAAGTGGCTGGACAACAACTGGAACTTGAGAAAGTAGCTGGACAAATGACAAGCTGAATTCTTTCTCTAGCAGGTGTATTGAAGACTTAGAGACTGACTGCTACTCTTGCTGCAGCTCTCGAGGATGAAGAGAATGCGGGGAGTACCTATTAGAAAACATGGCCATTGGCTGCTCTAAGGCAGGCTGACCAGCCCACACTCGTACATGAGGAGATAGGGGCTCGCTGAAACTGGATGGCTGTTTTGAGGATGCATTAGGGTCTGTA
Organism: Cibotium barometz; assembly: GCF_041138505.1. Taxonomy (NCBI): domain Eukaryota; kingdom Viridiplantae; phylum Streptophyta; class Polypodiopsida; order Cyatheales; family Cibotiaceae; genus Cibotium; species Cibotium barometz. The sequence continues at coordinate 22,528,456 of NC_141056.1, forward strand.
AGTAGGACTCATCCCTCCCATCAAGTTTGTAAGCGGCAGAGTGTGCCTGGGCTGTAAACAGCTAGCACTCAGGTGTGCGCTGATAGAGTCGAGCTACATCTGTGTTTTTCCAACATCAATTTTGTACAAAAACTAGCTCAGAAAAGGATCAAGACAAGTTTTCCAATAGCTCAAAATAATCTGCAACGTAAAAAATACTACCTGCAATCGTCTTACAATTGTTGCCATCACTTCCTCGGACTCCTCTTTGCATGCTTGAAAAGATGTTTTTCCATATGCCTACCCTAAAAGAACACCACAAAACACCATTAAATAGAGACCATGCAGATTTGAAAGAGGAGCAACAAACAATCTTCAAACTTTCCATAGCCAGTATCACTGAAAGGTTCACTTGATCCTCTATTACCTTGAGTACAGGAAGAGCCCCTTTATAAAACCTCACTGCATCTGCGTATGCCTCTGACTTCAAGCATTTTCGAAGCCTTTTGGGTAGGTCGAAAACAAACTACATGGGTAGCATGCACCACAAAAGGCACAGTTCACACTAATAAGGAATGCATAGAATGTTTCATGGCCCGTACAGAACATGCAGGAGTCCCCCTCAATGTTTATAATATGATCTTTCGCTGACCTGTACTTTTCGCAAGAGGCCACGGGTTCCATTTAACTCTTCAATTCGCTCCCTCCTCTCAAATAGCGAAGCATTGACACCATCACTTTTTGTCCTTACAGCGGTCACCTGCTTGAAGGTGGGAGTCAAAAATTCGTCTGCATATCCCTTTGCTCATGCAGATACCATGCATGAAAGAAAAAGAAGGGTCCAAGTTAGATCCTTACTTTTGCAAGGAGCTGGTCCACATTCGATTCCATGCCTGTGATATTCTCCTTCATTCTGCAAGAAATTCGAAACATCAAAACTTATCATAATTCGAAGGGAATTGGAAATTGGGTTTCGTTATTTTGTTTTGAGTTGTTTTGTTTTGTTTTTTTCTTTTTTCTTTTTTCTTTTTCCTTTTTTTTTTTTTGGGGGGGGGGGGGGGGGGCATGTGCAATAGACAAAACCAAATACAACTCCCATAATTGCATTTTAACATGACTTTCTGTCAGAACCTAAATGGAACTTGCCTTCTTATGGTATCAGTGGCGCTAATGAACTTGTTATAATTCTCATACACAAGCATCTGCATGTCACTATCAAGGTTCTTAATTTCGGCTGCCGTCTCAACATGTTTTTGGAGCAGGCCCTCCAGATTTGTTCTATGCACCTGCAATTTCACAACAAAAACGTCGTTGAGCCTCAACTTACTGAGAAAGCAATCTATCTTAGGAAGAACAAGGGAGCATTCTAAAGAAGCAACTCAAATATGGACGAAGGCATATGAAAGCCAAAATCTTGGTGAAAATCCTATCATGTGATCATCCAGATATAGACATTCACAAGACTGGAATCTGTCCTAGCTTATAACTGCAATGAACATTTTCCAAAAAACCACAACCAGGGTTGTTAGAATCTTCAGAAACGTGTGAACAATACGGACTTCGAACAAGTTTCGAAAGTTTCAATCCCCAAAGGGCATGTTCTGTACACCTGTACAAATGTACATATATAGACATACATACAATATGTACACTATGTGAGGGCAAGAGGATGAAAGGACCAGATGTGCCAGAGATCAGAGCAAATCAACACAGCATGAAATGGATGAATGAATGCATGTATAATGGTGAAGTAATCCAGTACAAGAGGCCCTCTGATGTGAGGTGACTTTGAGGAGTGGATTGGCGAGAAAGCAAAGACAAAGTCGGTGTAAGAGGTCAGTCGGTGACGAAGGCTCGCATCGAGGACAGCGGTGGCACTCCGTGAGGATGTAGAGGTAGAAAGCTGCAACCTCAGAACTGAAGTAGATGCAGGTGTGCTGCTGAATGCTGATGGAGCAAAACGCTACAGGAGTAGAGCCGATGATGGAGATGTGTGCGTAGATCAGCTGGGCTTCTACTGTGGTAGAGCTGACGGCTGAAAGTGATGTGCAAGGCTGAAAACGCTGCTGAATGTGTTGATGAACGTTCAGTTGGTGTAGACGATGATCAATATGAGCACCAACAAAATCCCATGATCCTCTTTCACAGAGAGGATGCCTCAATTGGACTGTTCTTGAAATTCCAGCTGGTCAAGTAAAAGTGTATCTTCTCATACCAAGCTCCACGAGCTTGTTTGAGACCATAAACATATTTTGCCTTCTTAAACAAGTACGACAAATAAAACCAATGGGCTGATTTACATAAACTTATTCATGCAAATCGCCATCGAGAAAAGCTATTTTAATGTCCAACTCATACACTTTCCATCCATGATGGGCAGCCAATGCAACAACACAACGAATAGTGGTCATACGAGAAGTGGGGGCAAAAGTTTCATCATAATCTATGCCTTTCTATTGGGCAAGCCTTTGTGAGACCCCCTATGAAAAGATAAACCACAACGAAAGACTAAACTAAGGGTAGAGCGAACTCACTCGGAGCCTCCATATATCAATATTCTATCGCTCAGCAATCCAACAGCTTTGTCAACATAGCTGGACTAGAATAGACCTTGCGGTAGGAATTGAGTGTGATTCCTCCAAGTAAAAAATGTCTTCATAATTCTCACAAATAAGAGGCATCGTGCTCCCCTAGGCTCAATACGACATCTTATTCCTTGATTATGAAGGGAACGGTTCTACCTTAATTTCTCTAAAGATTCTACAATCTAAAGCTGATTCCTAGATTTTCTTGTTTAAAAATCACTTTTGGTCTTGACATTTGTTAAGGCCCCGTATTTATGAACCCACCCTACCACCCACTTTCTAGTGTTTGTTCAGCTCCTACCGAATCCGTTGGCCAAGCCTCCACCCAACCACTTAGTCCCCAGATTCGTTGATTGACGCATACAAACATAATTGAATTTGTCATTTAACTTTCACTCACACACGCTTTACAATTCAATTTTACACTTAAAAACACAATCATAATCATTTGTAAAAACAAGTCTTTATAAAAAGATATAATCATCATCCACTAAGTACTCATAGGTCCTTGAAACCGGCCTCTGGTAGAAACCAAAGTGCGGTAGACTTGCAGTCACCCAAACCAGTTGTAATCCAGCAAATAAGACAAATATATGGGAGCTAGAGTGCTCCTACACGAAAAGAAGAACGACACCAGTTGGCCCCAAAGCTTGGCGCCCCTTTCGGTATTTCTTTATTCAAATTCAATGGAAGAGTTTAAATGAGCACATCATGACCATTCATGGCTTGTATGTTTGCATGTCCAATCTACCAATCCTCTAGACCTCTTAGCATAGAGGTTACACACAGTCTTGTGCCCTAAAAACACATCTTTCATCCACGCTAGCCTGTGTAAACCCTAACTCTACATTCAACATTTGGTATCAGAGCTATGGTTCTGTTGGAAGGTTGGCGATTTCGAGCATGTGATCTATGGCTAGAAGGTGCCTTGGATTATCCCATAAGTGGAAGCATGGGAAGTTGAAGAGCCATATATAGGCTAGAGTGGCACCTTGTCATAATCATCTCCTCCGGCCGGTGTTTTGGGAGGCAGCTCACCGGGAGATGGGAGCCCGGAATCGAGCTCCGCAAGCCACCGAGGCGCGAGGGGGTCGCCCAGGACCCCACACGCCTGAGCCGCCTAGGACCACACACGCCCGCGCTCTGATACCATGTCAGAATGCACAGCGGAAGACTAACGAGGGAGGGTGTTGGAAGGTTGGCGATTTCGAGCGTGTGATCTATGGCTAGAAGGTGCCTTGGATTATCCCATAAGTGGAAGCATGGGAAGTTGAAGAGCCATATATAGGCTAGAGTGGCACCTTGTCATAATCATCTCCTCCGGCCGGTGTTTTGAGAGGCAGCTCACCGGGAGATGGGAGCCCAGTGGAGGGATGCTACAGTGCCCGTTGGGGGTGTTTGTGGAGCTCGATGGTGATGCGTCTCCTACGTGCGTTAGTCTTCCGCTGCGCATTCTGACACGTTCTCAGTGTGCCAGTCGTATATTCAAATAGGATAACTTGTCTCTTCCAGTTGCACTTAAAGGAGGAAGAAGTGCAAAACCCAAACAAATTCCTTGTAAATGAATGTTATGCAAGAACCAAAGCATGCCGTGGAATCGATAGAAAGTATTGAATAGACAAATTCTCTGCAAAAGACTCTTATGCAAAAGGGTTATCGCATAGAGTCTTATGCATAAGACTATGCAATAGACTCTATGCATAATACTAAGCAAAAGAATCTTATGCATAGAGTCCTATCCACAGTCAAGGTTTACAAAGGCTAGGGTGGATGAAAGACAGCCATGGCGCGAGTGTGTGGAGAGCTGGTGAGAGAAAGAGATGACAAAGCTCATAGTGTTGCACAACTCATCATGATTAGATTATGATGAAGTTGTGTTGTAAATCCTTCACCAAGTACAATACTATTATAGGCTTAGAGCCTCATCTTATGACTCAATCACACACACTAAAATAATGGCACATGGCACATGTGCTGACATCACTATACTACATACATACATAATATCTAGCCTGTCCAGGCTGTTCACACACATAAGCACACGTACACATTCTAAGGGGTGGTTCACATGCATTAAGCTCCAAATCCCAACAAAACCCCACTTCGGAGCAAATGTGGAGAAATGCTCGAGAATGTCTTCAGCAACGGCATCAATGATGGCCTCCAGACTGCACATTACTGGTGCCAACACCTGGAACTCCGATCAACAAGGCATGTTAAGGGAGCTCTACCACAACTAAAAAACTAAGCCCTCTCCATAGCAATAATCCCCCCCATCCTCATAACTTGCTAGGTGCAATAGCTTACACTCATGCAAGAGGTGAGGGTATGATATGGGAATGGAACCTTTTATGTGATCAAGGCCCTTTTACACACATAGAAGGGGAAAAAAACAGAATTCTGACACACTAGATTATTACATCTCATTTTGGGGGACAACCCTGGCAGAGAACCCTTAGCCCACACACACTGTAAAATTCCGCATTTTCTCATGCATGAGAACCTTCCCTTACATACATACATACACACACACACACACACACACACACACACATATATATATATAGTCAAAAATAGAGGAGGCAGCCAGCACTCTACCGGACCCCCCCATCTTATATAATAATAGTCAAAAATAGAGGAGGCAGCCAGCACTCTGCCGACCCACCCCCCGTCTTATATAATACTAGAGGAGGCGGCCAACACTATGCCAACCCACCCCCCGTCTTCTTTGCGCTGGCCACTACTGGACCCCCCTTACGTCAACGCTGGTTGGACCCCCCCCCCCTTGCACAGTGACGTTGGCTACACCGACCACTAAATCATGCTATCGCATAGACTCTCCTTATCTTCTCCTCCCCACTAGCCAGCCACGCTAGCAACCTATGGTCTCCTTGCGCAGGCCGGTGATAGCTCCTTCCCTCTCTCTCATGCACATATGCTCTAGCCACCCCCTCTTGCTACCATAAAGCCACCCTCCCCCCTCGCCTCTCTCAACAGTTCTATCCCCCAACTCTCTCAATTTATCCCCTCGCCAGCCACGCCCTCACCACTCTCTCTCTCTCTCACCCTCCTGTCCTCGCCAACCTATCTCCCACCAACCATCTCCCACCTCCACCTCTCTCCCCCTCCCTCTCCCAGCTCTCTCAATCCCCCACAACAACAGCCTCTCCCTCGCCCTTCTGTCAACCCCTCGCAGCAGTAGCCTCTCACCTCCTCTCCCACTTTCACTCCCCCCCCTCCCCCCTCCCCACGCGCTCGCCCTCTGCATGGCGCAGAGCTACCAGACCAACAACGGGTCTCGCACAACTACTGCTGACACCAACAGGTGCGTGAACTACGTGAAGAACCTGGGGAGGAGCCAGTGCTGCCTAGACCAGTGGATCAGGATGCACCAACATGTGCACCACCGGGATGGCTGCTGCCGTTGACATCTGCAGTGGACAAGGAGGTGTTAGCAGTCATCTCCTGTCTGTACATTACACACTAGGGCCTCTGTTGTGGGTGTGCCCGCCCATTAGGTGTTTCTCCATTTTTCCCCTATTTTTCCATGTATTTTTCCCCTGTTTTCTGTGGTCGTGGGGCAGGAGAATTCTGGCCGCCTATTTTCTGGTCTGGCCGACTGTGATGACCTGGCCGACTTGGATTTTCTCTGGCCGACTCCTGTTTTCTGGTCGTGAGCAATTGGGACTGTTGTCGGCCTATTTTGGGCTGGCCTTTCAGAAGCCCTGGACGATATATAGAGGGGCTGCCCCCCACACCTTAAGTATTGGGTATTGTACCGGATCTTGTATATAGAGCAGAGTTCCTACAGCTTCTCTCTCTCTTCTGCGTTTGCTTTTCTCCACACAGCTCTACGTTTTCAAGCTGGTGGTTCTCCTGCGTTTGCTCATCTTCATGTTGGTGTCTTGCTACATTGTGCTCTCAGCAGTTTGTCTCATATCCGCTGCGTATTCCGACATGGTATCAGAGCCCCAGGCGGCTTGAAGGTTGGAGACTTTGGAGAGCTTGCGGGACTGCTGGTTTTTTGGTGCTGATTGGAGATCTCTTGGGCTGTTCGGGACTTGGAGATCGGGTAGAAGGCGGCCATCACCTTGCATATTAGTTGCAGCCTCTTCTTCATTTTTTTTCCCACCCACTCTCCCTTCACAAGACCAAAGGAACCCCCTGAGATGGCAAACTTGCTTGAGATGGCTGAGAAGCACGTGAAGATCCCTACTCTCCCCACTTTCTCGGTGGATCAACAGTTGGACGGGAACAACTACAGCATATGGAAGGTAATGATGGAGTCTATCTTGGAGTCTTATGACTTGGCTGATTTCATTGTGGTTGGTGTTCCACGGCCAGAGTTGGAGGTCGGGGAGCTTTTACCCTCTACTCGGAAAGAACGAGAGGCTTAGGCACAGTTGTGGGATCGTGTCAATGCCCCTGTGCGTTCTTTCATCTTCCTTAATTGCACACCACAGGTGATTAACCATATAAAACTTATGACGCTGGCCAGAGGGATTTGGTAGCATTTGGGTTCTCTGTATAACAGGGTATCACCCATGAAGCAAATCTCCTTGGAAGTGCAGATACGGGTGATGGATCCTGCCAAGTCTTCGACTATGTGGGAGCACATCAACAAGTTGCAGGCTCTTCAGTAGGAGGATCTTCAGGCTGGGAAGGAGATATCTTCAAAGGACATGGCCATCACTTTGTTGTCTCATCCGATCTCTCAGTACTCAGCTTTCTACTCCTCTTTGATCACCAGTGGTGGCAGGCTCAGCACCATCACATGGGAGGAGCTTGTGCCTATGGTCTTGGACGGTCTTGGACCAGGAAGAGCGTTTTTTGAACCCTCCACAGGGCGGAGGTTCTGAGGCCTTGACTGGCCAGCGGTCGTAAGGGCAAAGGGAAATCTTCACAGGAGAAGTCTTCCGAGCAAGAGCCCGACGTGGATCGTGATGCCTTGAAGGCAAAGAGAACCTGTGACAATTGTGGCGAGAAAGGCCACTATTGGAGGAAATATCCTAAGCAAAGCACTAAGCACGGTGCAAATTCCTCAGCAGTAACCATAAAGACTCCAACTTTTGTGCACTTGGAGATTATGGACACCAGCGTTTCATCTTCTTCGAGCAGGGAGGCGATCAGACCATAGTAACATGAAACGCTTCATCGTTTCGTTTCGTTTCGCCTGTTTTGGACAAAACGCAAAGGTTTCGAAATGACACTTCTTATACACACATACCAAATTTATAACATAGCCAATAGAAAGATGAAGATGCATTTTTTGGGACTGGTGGGTATGAAATTCATGATTTTGGGAGTAGGTTTTTTGGTATTAGAGAGAGAGGAGGAGGGAAGAGGAGGGGTGGACCGTGGAGGAGAAGAGAGAAAGAGGAAGAGGAGGCATGGAGGAGAAGAAGTGAAGGAGCGAAAAGGAGGAAGGAGTGGACGAGGAGAAGAGGCGGAGCAACAAGTTGCGGCCGAGAAGAAGTGTCGGATGCGTGAAGTGGCAAATGGGTGGCAAACAAAGATGGAAACAACAGCAAAAATCGCATTTGCAAAAAAAAACCTCTCGCCCGTTTTTTTGACCTCACTTTACATTTGGGCGAAACACCGTTCCGAGGGGCAGGTTCCATTTTGTTTCCAAACGTTTCGTGCCGAAAACGTTTCGTGCCGTTTCTAGAGGACAAAACGGGTTTTTATGTTACTATAGGTCAGACTCACCGCTAGGGACACTCGGGACTGGATTCTAGACAGTGGTGCTTCCATACACATGACTCCTTCCCGAGAGTTATTACAGGATCTTCGGAGGCACGCAGGTCACATCCTGATTGGTGACGAGTCCACTATCCCTATTCACAGTGAGGGCAGGTTAGAGATCGTTCCCAATAGCAAATGGAGGAAGCATTCCTTCCAGGTTCTTTTGTCCCATCTCTTGGTTCATCTATTGTCAGTGCATGAGGTTTGCAAGACTGGTGTACGGGTAGAGTTTGAGGAGCGTTTTGTTGCTCTCCGAGACAAAGCGATAGGCCACGTTGTATGGGAAGGTGGAGTGGAGAATGGATTTACAAACTCTCAACACTCTCTTATAGGTTCTCAGTTGGGTGATGTGTGGTAGTTTCTTCATGACCACTTGTATGTGGATACGTTACAGCAGCAGGCTTTCCGAGACCCGATGGTGGATGGCTTGCCAGATGATGGCAGCAGGCAAGAACACTCCAGTTCTTACATTCGTCAGTCAAAGGAGCCTTTACAGGTAAACTATGCTTTGATGTCTCGTTTCATTCGGGACGAAGAGCCTCTTGCAATTGAGGAAGCTCTTTCCTAGGGGACTAATAGGAAAGCCATGCAAGTGGCAGATGGTGACTTGCAGGAGGAGGTGGATGTTGAGCAGCCTCCAGGCTTTGAGGTTCCGGGTTCAGAGGGGGTGGTTTACAGGTTCCGGAAGACCTTGTGTGGTCTTCAGCAAGTTCCCAGGACTTGGCATACCAAAGTTACAATTGATGATCCTTGTGAGCAGGTTGATGCCTCTTTGTTTCGGAAGCGGTGTAGTTCATTGATTTGGTTGTTGAACACCAAATTGTACTTGAGCTTCCTGGTGGGGCTGTTGAGCTCATTTCTGCAGACGCCTTTCAAGACTCATTGGGGGACAGGATTGCGGATCTTGCGGTTTCTACAGCGTACGAAGGATCTTGGACTCTGCTATGATACTAGAGGGGGAACGACGGATGGAGTCAGCCTCCATGGTTGAAGTGACTCAGTTTGGGAAGGAGATCCAGACACGAGGAGATTTACATAACGCTACAGTTTTACCCTTGGCTCAAGAGTTGTTTCATAGAGCAGCAAGAGACAGCCAACTATTGCCTTGTCGTCTATAGAGATAGAGTACCGGGCCGCTTGTGGTGCTACTTGCGAGGTGGTGCGGTTGCAAAGCAAACCCTTTCCCAAACAGCAATAGGGTTGTACCAAACCATATGTCCTTCCCTATAGTCACAGCTTGCATGTAACCTCGAGAAAATTACAACCTGTTCACATGAATTCAAAGACATGCTTTCCACATGAATCCAAAGACATGCTTTCCACATGAAACCAAAGACCTGTATCTGATAAACCAAAGACTTGTATCCCAGGAACCATAGGCCTGTTTCCTCGATACCAAAGTCCTGTTTCCTCTCGAAAAACCAATGTCCTATTTCCATGACAGATATACCATCCAAGCACGGTTGCCAAAACCCGGAGAGAGAAAGATAGAGGACATGTCAACTTTCAAGCAATCCCTGAATACACATAAGTCCAAGACGAAGAGCAACAACACATCTCTTCCAAGGACATCATCCTGTGCATCTTAGCTTCATCCTCTGTATCCCAATCTTGTAAAACAAGGCCTACAATCCACGATGAGAGAGAGAACAATATCCACGCACCAAGGCCTGCAATCCACACACGCAGCCCAACAGATGTGCCACACAAAAGCACGAACGCCCATAGCACAGAGGCACGCCCAACAGTAGCCCGTGCCTGCTCTCCAGCTTGTTCCACGCTGCAGAACACTGCCCGCCTGGCTGCTTCCACACGTGCAACCGCCTGGCTGCTCGGGGGGTGCACTATATGGAAGCCCCTCCTACGACGTGCGTTCAAGGGGTATTTAAAAAACCCCTTATCTGTGAATTTTGAGCTGATAAAACTACCCCTTTTTCTTTATAGACTTACGGGTTTTTTTCCAAAGTAAAATTAAAATACCCCTCTTGTAATTGTATTTCTGTAAATTTACCCAATATTTTGGATTAAAAAAACCCCACCTAATGATCGCACGTGGTAGACTTACATTTTTTGAGGTGCACCCCCCGAGCCTGGCTATTTCCACACGTGAAGTCGCCTGGCTGTTTCCACACGTGCAGCCGCCTGCTAGCTGTTTCCATAAGCGCAGCCGCCTAGCGTAGAGAGCCTCTCACCTAACGCCCGCCTAGCTGCCCGACTGGCTGCAGCCCGCCTGGTCGCGCGTTGCGCAACCACCTGGTCACCCGTACGTGCAGCCGCCTGGCTATAGCCCGTATGCACAGCCGCACGTGGCCTACTCCAAGAAGATGCGCCCGCGTATTCCACATGAAACCAAAGACCTGTATCTGATAAACCAAAGACCTATATCCCATAAACCATAGGCCTCTTTCCTCGATACCAAAGTCTTGTTTCCTCTCGAAAAACCAATGTCCTGTTTCCATGACAGATATACCATCCAAGCACGGTTGCCAAAACCCAGAGAGAGAAAGATAGAGGACGTGTCAAGCAATCCCTGAATACACGTAAGTCCAAGACGAAGAGCAACAACACATCTCTTCCAAGGACATCATCCTGTGCATCTTAGCTTGACCTCTGTATCCCAATCTCGTAAAACAAGGCCTGCAACATGAGCGACGAGAGAGAGAACAATATCCACGCACCAGCGCCTGCAATCCACACGCAGCCCAACAGATGCGCCACACAAAAGCACAAACACCCATAGCACAGAGGTGCGCCCAACAGTAGCCCATGCGCGCTCTCCGGCCTGTTCCACGCTGCAGAACACTACCCACCTTGCTGCTTCCACACGTGAAGCCGCCTGGCTATTTCCATACACACAGCCGGTTGCTGGCTGTTTCCATAAGCGCAGCCGCCTGGCATAGAACCTGATGTCACATGCACTCTGCACTCAGTGCATGGTGACAAGATGGCTCATCATCAGAAGTGCAACAGTTGTACAGTATTAGAACCCAGTAGGATGATATTTGTCGTACGCCGTGACCCCATTGTACATCCTCAGTCCAGGATAAGTCAGGCACGAGCTACGTACGTCATTCCTCAGCCTTAGCGGGTCAGTCAATCAATCAAGTCCCTTAATCCACTTGGAGAGAATCATTCATGCATGTAGAGTCAGTAGAAGCCTTAGGGTTTGCATCAGAAAGCACTCTGCATCCTGCATAATATGCATTCATATGCCTGTGCATCATTTAGAACATCCCAGAAGCCTTAGGGAATTTACTAGGATTTATCTAGTATTTTTTCCATATTTTATAGTATTTATTTAGCATTTATTGTCATTTATAAATATGAACTTTATTAAATGACCAGCCAACTTGACCAACCTCCAATTAGTATAAATAGGCTTGCATAGGGCTTAGTTTATCATTCAGTCTTCAGTGTGCTAAGAGCTTTCCTCCTCAGCCCTAGGAGTTCCCTTGCCTTCAGCACTAGACTAGTCTCATCCAGCCCTTGGAGTGCTTGAGTTTGCTTCAGCCAGCCCTGGTTCTCCAACATCTGCAGTTCAGCAGTCCCTACAGCCATAGGCGCCTGCATTCAGCATCTATTAAGGCCCGATTCAGCATACAGTCCTGCGTTTTCTGCATGTGAACCAGCCGCCTACAGTCAGCCTGCGTTTACAGATCTGCAGCACCTCCAGTTCTGTGTTTTCTGTCTAGCAGCAGCCCTACACTCTGCGTTTCTGTCCAGCAGCAGCACAGCCTTGCGTTTCAGTCCAGCATCATCCCTACAGGTCTGCGTTTCAGTCTACAGCAGTTCTCAGCCCTGAATCATCAGTTTACATCAGTATCCAGCCTTCAGTGCATCATCTACATCTGGCCCAGCCCTCTGCTGAAGGTAAACAAGCATTTACAGCATTCTAACATAGCTTAGAACAGTCCACCATCTCCTTTTCTCAGCCTCAGGTGTGCAGCCCTTCCTCGTGCCCTTGGGAAGAGTGCATAGGCTCGAGATCAGTTCATCGAGGTGTTTCTACAGCCGTGTATAGTTCAACCAATCTCCGATCCTCCGAGATCTTGCGTTTGGCTTATCTACAGTCCACAGTCATTCTCTCTAAAGAAATAAAGCAAATACTATCTAGTTATCGAGATAGGGGGCCCTTCAGTGGGTAGTTCGGGACCCAATCTGGTGTACAGTTCTCATATATCTCTCTCATATCTCTTTAAAGTTTGAAGTATTAAAGTGGATTGCAAAACTCACGAAACTCACGATACAGAAGACGGTGTGAGCATTTGTGTGACAAGATCTTCCAATACAAAGACTTCCGCTGCATATCACATTGGTATCAGATTCAGATTGTCCACACACACCGTATCCTGGCGTGGGGGCATCCTTGGATGGTTAGATTGCGTTCTGGCACGACGACCGACTTCAGCATCATGTCTACAGAAGAGAGCACTCATCAGCCGGAAGACATCTCCCCCGAAGGAGACCATGTTCTTCCGCCTACAGCAGACACCATAGCTCTTCTTAGAGCTCAGAACCAGCTGCTCATGGAGCGTCTCCAACTCTTGGAGGCAGCAGCAGCACGTCCTTCTACACCTCCAGCAGCACCCGACTACATCTCCCTCTTCTTTCAGATGGAACAACAAAGGAGAGAGGACGAGGCCTGAAGGAAAAGAGAAAAAGCAAAAAGACGGGACTATGAGAAAGCCCAACGCAGGATTGACGAAGACCGGCGTCAGGCTGAACTCACCGCTCGGGAACACCAACGTGAGCTTGATCGAGAACGTATGTTACTCAAGCACCAACGGGAAAAGGAGGCCGTACACTTGAGGTATCAGCAGCTCTCCTCAGTCTCCCCAGTCATAGGTGTCACCAGCTAGCAGTCTGCAGTAGCATCAACCACCATCATTCGCAGTCAACCAAACTTCAGTAAGTATGATGGTAAGTGTGATCATTCATCAGTTAATCAATTTATTCATCAATTTAATGCTCATTTTCCATTAGCTAGGATCACAGACCCACAAGACAAAGTCCACTTAGTGGCTCCCCATCTCACTGGTGAGGCAGTCACTTGGTGGCAGCATTGGTCTAGTATTCATACAGACCAGGCCACAGGTGTCACAGCCTTTGACTGGGACATCTTTGTCCATGACCTGAAGACCAAATTTCTCCCGCCCCAGTACATGACCGGTCTGAAAGACGAGTTCTATGGACTCAGACAGAATGGATCCCCAGTGCTTCGGTTTTCCGGTAAGGTTATTACTTTAGCACAGCAGTTAGGGTTATCTGAGCAGGCTAAGATGGAGCAATTCATTCGTGGATTGGACTCTAACATTCGGTTCACAGTTCGTAACTTTGAACCAAGTACATATGACCGGGCTCTGACTCTCGCTCAAAATGAAGAAATGAAGCTTAAGGGGGACAAGCCCAAGCAGTCATCTCAGTCCAGTACCAAACCCCAGCAGCAGCAATCAGCTGCACAGACAGGGAAAGGTAACGCGTCTTCTAAAGATGCTAAGAAGGACAGCAGTAATAGCTCCAGTTCAGGGGGTAAGAAAGATAAAGAACCTAAGAAAACCCCTGATGAAAAGGCTAAAGCAGGCATTACTGGAGGTTATCTTCCTCCAGAGGAGCAAAGGAAGTACCGGTCAGAAAATAGATGTTTTTTCTGTCATATTATAGGGCATGGTAAGAAGGATTGCCACAAATGGCAAGCGGCACAAGCCACCAAAGCTCCTTTTGCCACAGTTGCCACAACCTCCCCAGCTCCTCCAGCCCCGCCTACTACCTCAAATGCAGTTCAACTTTTACCTTCCATGCATCCTATGCCATCCGTGGTATTTGATGCTAAGCATAGTTGTTTCTCGTACCAGTATGGTATGGTTCGTACGGTACGATATCGTACAGTACGAGTTTTTTTTTTCCCCCAAAAAAAAAATTTCCTTGAAAAAAAAATTCCAAATGCTAAAAAAATATAGAAACCCTGCTTTACGAAGATTCCAAATGCTCGCAATACTTCGCAACTTTCGTGTCCACTCAGTATTCCATATGGGGTTATTGAGAGACCTAAAAAACCTGGCCAGGTAGACTGGTAGTGTACACTTGATTGGCAGGATGAGAGAATCTTGCTACATCACTTGGGGATCCCTGATATAGGTAGGCTAGACAATTAGATTCTCAAGTTATGCACGAGGGAGAAGATTTGGACATGGCCATTTTGATCTAGAGAGGAGTCCCTAAACTTATCACCCTAGATGCACTCCTCGTATTTGTGCAAGGACGGTCCCTTAGTCATAAACGCTACACTGGGAGACCTTTGGTATTGCATTACCCATCCAGGTTCTTTTTTGGAGACAATCGGGAGATCCAACCGGGAGAGACACATATCCATGTTCTGGTTCCTCAAGCACTGTAGACTCCTCCCCTCCCAACCTTCCCTCACATTCAAGCTTGAAGCTCCATAGGTTGTAAGTGTAAAAAATAAAAACCGTATTTTATCGTACGGTATCCAAAAATTTCATATCGTACCAAAAATTCCCGTACGGTATCGTATTTTCGTACCGTGACAACCATGATGCTAAGCAGGAGGGTGAGAGCGATGCTGCTCAGAAGAGCCTCATCCGAGCTTATGGCTCTGCCCAAGGCCGACAGTTTGTAGTCCTTTTCGATATGGGTAGTTTTGAAGACGCCATCTCTCCCCAGTTGGCTAATAAATTAAACTGCACATTAGTCCCATATCATCTGGATGTGGACGGGTTTACACCTGGTCTTCGCACCCACATTTCCCAGAAGGCACATCAATTTGCCTTTGAAGTTCAGAAGGCCTCATTTCAACGAGATTTCATCGTCTCACCTCTGTTGGGGTGTGACATGATCTTAGGAATTCAGTGGTTCCGTCAGAATGAGCCTATTCCCAATTGGGGGTAGGACACTTTTACTATTTGTAAAGGTTTTCCTGAGCCTGTCATGATTCATGGGGATAGAAGCATTCTTGGCATCCCATTGATTTCGCATCTCCAGGCCAGACGAGCTATCCGCAAGGGAGAAGAAGGAGCACTCCTTTATGTTTGTGCTCAAACAGCCCCTCCCTCATTAGTAGCATCCGTTACATCTTCAGTCCCTCAGTTAGCAGACCTCCTATCCAGACACCAGGACATTATGCTTAGGGACGATCTCCCGCCCAGTCTCCCACCCTCTCGCCCTGAGGACCATCACATTGATTTGGTCCCTCGATCAGATCCTCCTAGCAGGTTTCCCTATCGTCTTTCCAAGACTTTAGAGGGCGAGTTAGAAAAGCAGTTATCTGAGCTTCTCCGAGCCGGATTCATTCGGCCTTCTTCCTCCCCATTTGTTGCACCTATCCTATTTGTCCAAAAGAAGGACAAGTCTGCACGCCTTTGTGTAGACTACAGGGCATTAAACAAACTCACTATCAAGAATAAGTTTCCTATGCCTAGGATAGAGTACATTTTGAAGCGTTTAGACCGTGCTAAGTTTTTCACTAAGATCGACCTCAAGAGTGGTTACCATCAGGTCCGCATTTTTGAAGCTGACATTCCAAAAACAACTTTTCGGACAGAGCGTGGTCACTACGAGTTCGTAGTCATACCTTTTGGGCTTACAAATGCACCCGCAACGTTCAATAAGATGATGTCTAGGATTTTCGCAGTCCACATTGGGAAGTGTGTTTTCATATTCCTTGATGACATACTAGTCTTCTCAGCCACTGCGGAGCAGCATGAGAAAGATGTGGAGAAAGTCTTGCAACTTTTGCGAGATAATCAGCTCTACATAAACGCCAAAAAATCTGTCTTTGGTGTTAAGGAAGTTCAGTATTTGGGCTACATCATCGGTTCCGATGGGATTAGACTGGACCCATCAAAGGTTCAGGAGATCTTAGATTGGGACATTCCTAAGACCGCCCAAGAAATCCGTTCATTCATAGGTCTTTGTCAGGCCTATAGTACCCATGTCCATCAATTTTCCAACCTTGCAGCACCTCTTACCGACTTGCTCAAGGGGGTGAAGACTCGCCAACAGAAAGTCTCAGTTACAGGTAAGGCACTTGATGCATTCCGTGCACTCCAGAAAGCTGCCTCAGAAGCACCTGTATTAAAGTTAGCATCATGGGACGTCCGACGAACCTTTCGAGGTCACCACCGATGCCAGCAATGTAGCCATAGGTGCAGTCCTCCAGCAGGACAATAGACCCGTGGCATATTATAGTAGAAAGTTGGATGTCGCCGAAAAGAATTATTCGGTATATGACAAAGAGCTTTTGGGTGTGATCACAACACTCAAACATTGGAAGCCTTTTCTTTGAGGACAGGCTTTCACAGTGAAAACAGACCACCAAGCACTTAAGTGGCTTCAGACGAACCTTTCGAGGTCATCACCGATGCCAGCAATGTAGCCATAGGTGCAGTCCTCCAGCAGGACAATAGACCCGTGGCATATTATAGTAGAAAGTTGGATGTCGCCGAAGAGAATTATTCGGTATATGACAAAGAGCTTTTGGGTGTGATCACAGCACTCAAACATTGGACGCCTTTTCTTTATGGACAGGCTTTCACAGTGAAAACAGACCACCAAGCACTTAAGTGGCTTCAGACTATGCCAAGTGTCCAGTGGAGTGATCGACAGGCCAAGTGGAGTCAAATCTTCCAACAGTTTGGAGGTATGATTGAATACATCCCTGGTAAGCATAACCCAGTAGTAGATGCTCTCAGTCGAAAGTCCAGCATCCAGGCAGTCCAAGAAGCTACCATTCTCGAAATCACGGGGAAGGACTTGGATAGTATGAAAGACCAATATGTCGACTCCCCTGAGTTTGGTACTCAGTACAGTTTGGCCCTCAATTCTGAGCCTAGCCACTATTCAGTACAGAACGGTTGGTTGTTTTACAAGAACCGTCTCTGCGTTACTCGGGAAAAGCGTTCTGCTCTTCTCCACGATGCCCATAACTCCTTAGTTGGAGGACATAGGGGTATCAACAGTACCCTGGAGAAATTAGAACGGTCCTTTTATTGGCCAAAGATGAGGCGTGATGTCTACGCACATAAACAAGCCTGTAAGATTTGTCAAAAAGTCAAGGTTCCCCATACAAAGAAGGCAGGTTTACTTCAACCTTTGCCTATCACCGAGACGGACCTTTCATCAACATATCTATGGACTTTGTAGGGCCTCTACCAGCATCCACTGGATCCCGTAATACTCACTGTTTTACCATTGTGGATCGCTTTAGTTTGTCCACTTCAAGGAAGGGGATTGGATCTATTTGCGTATCATGAAACAGAGATTGAAACAAGTGGACAAAGGTTGTCCCAAGCTTTCATTCCGTAGTTTTGGCCCTTTTCCAATAGTCAAAAAGTTAAGTGATGTCTCCATGAAGTTAAAATTGCCTACCAGTTGGACAATGTATGATGTTTTCCATGTTTCTTGGCTAAAACCATATGTTGGTCCAGAAGTGTTTGATGTTTCAGATGAACAGCAGCCAGACGTGGTAGACGAAGCAGAAGTTATTGAGCCTGAGCAGATCCTTCTTCATCGATGGAAGCATGGTTCCGGTCGACGGATACGTCAGCTTTATACGAAATTCCGAGATCGAGGCACCTACGAAGCCGTATGGCTAGACGAGAAGTTCTTCCGGGAGTACCCCCCAGTTGTTGGGCGGACTACTTGGAAGCCATGAACCTCCCGCCAAGCTAAGCAGGAGGGAATGTCACATGCACTCTGCACTCAGTGCATGGTGACAAGATGGCTCATCATCAGAAGTGCAACAGTTGTACAGTATTAGAACCCAGTAGGATGATATGTGTCATACGCCGTGACCCCATTGTACATCCTCAATCCAAGATAAGTCAGGCACGAGCTACATAGGTCATTCCTCAACCTTAGCGGGTCAGTCAGTCAATCAAGTCCCTTAACCCACTTGGAGAGAATCATTCATGCATGTAGAGTCAGTAGAAGCCTTAGGGTTTGCATCAGAAAGCACTCTGCATCCTGCATAATATGCATTCATATGCCTGTGCATCATTTAGAACATCCCAGAAGCCTTAGGGAATTTACTAGGATTTATCTGGTATTTTTTCCATATTTTATAGTATTTATTTAGCATTTATTGTCATTTATAAATATAAACTTTATTAAATGACCAGCCAACTTGACCAACCTCCAATTAGTATAAATAGGCTTGCATAGGGCTTAGTTTATCATTCAGTCTTCAGTGTGCTAAGAGCTTTCCTCCTCAGCCCTAGGAGTTCCCTTGCCTTCAGCACTAGACTAGTCTCATCCAGCCCTTGGAGTGCTTGAGTTTGCTTCAGCCAGCCCTGGTTCTCCAACATCTGCAGTTCAACAGTCCCTACAGCCATAGGCGCCTGCATTCAGCATCTATTAAGGCCCGATTCAGCATACAGTCCTGCGTTTTCTGCATGTGAACCAGTTTACAGATCTGCAGCACCTCCAGTTCTGTGTTTTCTGTCCAGCAGCAGCCCTACACTCTGCGTTTCTGTCCAGCAGCAGCACAGCCCTGCGTTTCAGTCCAGCATCATCCCTACAGGTCTGCGTTTCAGTCTACAGCAGTTCTCAGCCCTGAATCATCAGTTTACATCAGTATCCAGCCTTCAGTGCATCATCTACATCTGGCCCAGCCCTCTGCTGAAGGTAAACAAGCATTTACAGCATTCTAACATAGCTTAGAACAGTCCACCATCTCCTTTTCTCAGCCTCAGGTGTGCAGCCCGCTGCCCTTCCTCGTGCCCTTGGGAAGAGTGCATAGGCTCGAGATCAGTTCATCGAGGTGTTTCTACAGCCGTGTACAGTTCAGCCAATCTCCGATCCTCCGAGATCTTGCGTTTGGCTTATCTACAGTCCACAGTCATTCTCTCTAAAGAAATAAAGCAAATACTATCTAGTTATCGAGATAGGGGGCCCTTCAGTGGGTAATTCGGGACCCAATCTGGTGTACAGTTCTCATATATCTCTCTCATATCTCTTTAAAGTTTGAAGTATTAAAGTGGATTGCAAAACTCACGAAACTCACGATACAGAAGACGGTGTGAGCATTTGTGTGACAAGATCTTCCAATACAAAGACTTCCGCTGACACCTAACGCCCGCCTGGCTACCCGACTGGCGCCCGTTGCTAACTGTAGCCCGCCTGGTCGCTCGTTGCGCAGCCGCCTGGTCACCCGTACACAACCATCTGGCTGTAGCCCGTACGCACAGCCGCACGTGACCTGCTCCAAGGAGATGCGCCCGCGTATTTCACACACTACTACACAACGCCCCATGCGATGACCACATGGCAACCTGCATACGATTCCGCCACCCTTCACCCCTTTTTAAAGATGCGATTCCGCTTTTCTCCAAAAAGCCAAAAGTTTAGCAAAACGCATGCTTATAAATATAATAATATTTTAAGTCATCTAAGGTTTTAAAACCTTATAACCTTTAAAATCCTTTTTGTCCCCTTTTCACACTTGGGCTAGCCACACATATGGGTTTCCTTTTCATTTCCAAACTGATGCCTGTTCACACTGACCATCCCGTGCCCGTGCCCATTTGCTTGTTGTCCAGAGAAAAACACAGGGTCGTAACATCTTGCTAGAGTTTTGTTCGACGGACGACAATGCGGCGGACCTCTTCACGAAGTCTACCTCAAGCTATGCTCCGGCAGCACTCCAGCTCACTGGGGTTGGTTCCACATCCAAGAGCTGAGAGGGGGTGTTAGCAATCATCTCCTGTTTGTACATTACACACTAGGGCCTTCGTTGTGGGTGTGCCCGCCCATTAGGTGTTTCTCCATTTTTCCATGTATTTTTCCCCTGTTTTTTGTGGTTGTGGAGCAAGCGTATGCTGGCCGCCTATTTTCTGGTCTGGCCGTCTATGATGACCTCGCCAACTTGGATTTTTTCTAGCTGTCTCCTGTTTTCTAATCGTGAGTAGTTGGGACTGCTATCAGCCTATTTGTCAAATCCCCACGGATCCCCTCGTGATCGATCTTGGTTCGAAACTCGAATCCTGCAAACAAACGAACAACAAACAACAAAGGGGGTGCAGGCCTGACTCACCTCCCAACCATGACAGCCGTTGGGCGAGCCCACAGTCTTGGCTGTCCCCACCGAGCCACGAGCTGAGCTAACTAGGTTGACGTACCGACCAATCTCCTCCTCGCGATGTCCCATACCGCCACGAAGCTGCCCTCGCGGGCCTCGAGATTGCTGCCGGCCTCGGCTGCACAAAGCAGGTGCACGTCTGCACTAGATCCAGGCTCCAAGACCATAGAGCTCTCACAAACTCGCGAGACTCTCTATAAAACAATAACTAACCTTGGCCACCCTTTTATAGGCTCTTGGCCAGTCATCGGGCGTCCACACTTGGCCGCTCGCTCGTCCATACTTGGGTGCCCGCCCGTTAGTATTTCCCTAACTCAGCTCGTCGATCAGCCTGCCTAGTTCCAAGCTTCCCCAAGCCTCGAAACTAGTCTTGCATGCGTATAGCACACGGTAGATACACACTGTGCACATGACATACTCCCCTTCCTCTAAGAGCTCACTCCTGAGCTCACTAAAAAGCCAAGGTAATCTCTCTGAAGAGTAGTCAATGTCTCCCATGTAGCGTCCTCCTCAACACGATCCTTCCACTTGATCTTGTATTCCGTGATAAGCGTATTACGCAATCTTCGTTCACGAAATCCAAGAATCTTTTCACGTTCGTGCAGAACAAATGTCATGTCCTCAACATTTATAATTTCTTGAGGAGTAACTAACTGATCTGCTCCACCCAGTACTTCCTTAAGTCTACTGACATGAAATACAGGATGAACTTTCACATGAGAAGGCAAATCCAATTCATATGCAACTGAACCAATTCGTCGTGTAACACGAAATGGTCCACAGTATCTAGGGGATAATTTCGGAGATCTACCTGTCCGCAAAGTCTCGGAATCTTTCAGAACTCGCAAATACACCATCGTTCCTTCAGAGAACTCTCTAGGTGAACGATGTCTATTAGAATAAAACCTGTCTCGGTCTTGAGCACTTCTAATAGATTCCTTTGCAACTTGTAGCATTTCCTGCATATCTTGCAAAAAATTACGTGCTGCATCATGCTGAAGTCCTGAGAATCCTACTGTAACAGGTGATCTAGGTTGAAAACCATACATAAGCATGAAAGGACTAAACCCTGTACTCGTATACTTAGTACTGTTATATACAAATTTTAACATAGGAAGATAATCCTCCCATGAACTCTGTCTTTTGGATACATATGCTCGAAGCATATCCTCCAAAATCTGATTCACTCTTTCAGTCTGGCCATCAGATTGAGAATGATCTGAGGAACTCAAATTCAAAGTTGTTTCCAACTTCTCAAAAACAAGTTTCCAAAAATCACTCGTAAACTTAGAGTCCCTATCACTGACTATGTCCTGCGGTAACTCGTAAAGTCTAAACAATTGCTCGATAAACTGCCGAGCTAATTGCGTAGCTGTAATATTCTTCCGGGTCGGTAAAAATCTAGTCATCTTTGTCAAGCGATCTACCACAACCCAAATAGAATCGTGGCCTTGATGTGTTCTTGGCAATCCGGTAATAAAATCCATGGAAATACTTTCCCATTTATTACCTGGGATTTGCAAAGGATGCAACAACCCAGCCTGTCTAAAGCGTTCAGCTTTATTTGCCTGACAAATCTAACACTTGAGAACATAATCTTCTACATACCCTTTCATCTTCGGCCAATAAAAAGTGTGTTTCACTAATGATAGTGTCCTGTGTACCCCAGGGTGTCCAGCAGAAGGAGCGTCGTGACACTCCTTAAGAATCTTGGACCTAATGTCTGAGATCTGTGGTACACAAATTTTGTCATTACGGAATAGCAAACCATTCCGAATCATCCACTGACCTCCTGCAGCCTGTATAGTAGACTGCTCAGTCATGGAGTCTTGGTCAATCAATGAGCTCCCGTCCTGGATCTTCTGCCAAAATGGACCAAAATAACTATCAGTCCTGCAAAGCCCTCTCAATGACTGAAATAAGTCAGTAGAAATCTCGGTGAATGACAAAGAATTCACCTCTCTAATCCGACTAAGCGCATCTGCGATATTATTCATGGACCCTTTCCTATAACGGATCTCAAAATCAAAATCTTGCATTAACTCTGCCCAACGAGCTTTCCTGCCTCTCAAATCATCCGCATCACACACATACTTGATTGACTGATGATCAGTCAATACCACAAACTTGGAGCCATATAAATAATGTCTCCAAACCTTGAGAGCATGAATCACAGCATAAAGCTCCTTCTCAAGGGTTGGCCAACGAGATTGAGTGTCGTCTAGCTTTTTACTTTCAAAAGCAACCAGTCTACCATCTTGAAATAAAGCAGCCCCGATAGCATAGTCACTGGCATCAGTTTCAAGAACATAAGGCCGACTAGAATCAGGTAATGCTAAGATAGGTGCTTCCTTGACTTTATCTTTCAAAAGTCTGAAGGCCATATCCAAATCGTTATTCCAAGTGATAGGCTGATTTGACTTACGTCCACGATCTTTCAATAAGTCGGTCATCGGTAGTGTGAGCTGAGAGTACTCCCGTACAGATTTCCGAAGAAAAACTACAAAACCGAGAAAAGAACGAAGTTGTTTCACTGTTCGCGGTATAGGCCAGTCCAGAACCTTCTGAACTCGGTCATAGTCAATGCTCAATCCATCTCTAGTGATCTCGTGTCCCAAGTAAATGATGTCGGTCATAAAGAACTCACATTTACTCAACTTAGCATATAGTCGATTCTGTCTCAAAATAGATAAGACAATCGTGAGGTGTCTGACATGATCCTCAAGAGTACGACTATATATCAAAATATCATCCAGAAACACCACCACAAATTTCCCCAAATGTTCACGAAAAAGATCATTCATCATTTGCTGGAAAGTGGCTGGAGCATTGGTTAACCCAAAAGGTAACACGAGAAACTCGTAATGGCCATACCTAGTCCGAAAGACGGTTCTTTCGACATGCCTTTCATGAATACGTATCTGGTGATAGCCAGTACGTAAATCTATCTTCGTGAAATATCTCTCTCCTGCTAACCGGTCAATCAGGTCATCTGATCTAGGGAGAGGATAACGGTTCTTAATGATCAACTTGTTCAATCTCTTGTAATCTATACACATTCTCCAAGTATTGTCCTTCTTTCTCCTAAGCAACACAGGTGCACCCCAAGGTGATTTACTTGGACGGATCTGGCTCATCCTCAAATAATCTTCGAGTTGTTTAGCCAACTCATCTTCCTTAGCTTGGCTCATCCTATAAGGTGGAATACTCACAGGATGAGCACCAGGGATCAAGTCAATATGATGATCTACTGCCCGTTCAGGTGGTAAACCCGATGGTACTTCCTTAGGAAATACATCTCGAAATGAATCAAGAATCTTCTGTAATTCTTTGCTTTCAAACACACTTAATTCATTCACATCCATGGAAGGGATGAGAAAAGAAGAAAGTGGAATCAATACACAATGGAAAGCGGTATACAAAGAAGAATCCATTATATTTCCAAAATCAATTGTATTTACAAGAGGTCCCTGAGAGGGATGAATACAATCACCTAAAATACTATACTTGGTGTCCCTATGCGGAAAAGAAAAAATATGACTAGACTAATCTATCTGGACGTCAAGAGGCTTAAACCACTCAATCCCTAATAACAAGTCTACATTTTCCAGATGCATGACATAGCATTCCAGAATATCTTTGTAGTCCTGAATCTGGATTGGAAGCATCTCCACCTTGCGATCCCAAACTTGTCTGCCCGCACAGGTAGACGTACCTCATAGGTATGGTCGCTAAGTGTCGTATCAAGACTCAATTTCTGCACAAGTTTGTAGTTAACAAAGTTATGCGAACTGCCAGGGTCTAAAAGAATGTGAACCTTATGGCCATTCACTTCTCCATAAACTCGGAGAAGATCATGCATGCCAAATACTTTAGAATTGAACAGACAATCAGAACAAGTACTAGGGCGAGAAAGTACAGTAATTGACGTACCTGTCAAAGACAACTGATTAGCTGCCTTTGGCTTGGGTCCTGCGTTCGTCTTGGTACCCTTTTGCTTTGGGCACTCGTTACGCATGTGTCGTTTTTCTTCGCAGATAAAACGTCGTCCTTCCTTCTTGAGCTTTAAAGCCCTAAGGAGTCGTTTCTTCTTCGCTGGTGTCGAACTAGAATTCTTCGAAGGTTGGTCCGAAGACTTTCCCTCTGTCGTGTTAGCCATAGGTGCGGAGAACTTTCTTTTATGCTTGTTCCCCTGCTCGGTATAACGGGTTTCGACTTGGAAGAGACCATCATATCATCATAGATACGAGCTGAATGAATGGCCTCGTCCAAAGTTTTACATTTGTTATTTTTAACCTATAAACGGTACGAGTCGGGTAAACCAGCTACGAAAAACCCCAAAAGAGTAGTGGGATCCATCTTTGTAGCTTTCATCTGCAAGTCACGAAACTTCTAGAGGTAGACCTCATAAGTGAGGTGCTGCGAGGTCATGGTCAAAGCTGAAAACAAGGCAACAACATCGTAATCATTCTCTTTCTTGAGGAATTCTTTCTTAAAAACGTCTTCAAATTGTGCCCAAGTCGTTGGCTTAGGATTGAGTTCCTTCCACCAAAGCAAAGCTTTGTCGGACAGGAAACCTGCTGCTAACTGGATCTTCTTTCCATCATCATATGGATGAAACTGAAAGTGAACTTGCCACTTGTGTAGCCATGTGTCCACGATCTCCTTGGTGCGTTGCTTTTGCTCGCCCCCGAACGGTTCCGGAGTAATGTTGGGGCCTAAAGCTAAAGCCAAGGTATCCATACCCGAGAAAGTAGAGAGGGTAGTGGTTAATAGAGCAATGGAGTTTTGCAAAGCTTGCATCTCGACTGCGATTTGTGCCTGACGTTCCGTCGAAGAAGCTTCGAGAGCTACTTTGAACTCTTGGAAATCTGATTTTGACACAAAATCGTCAAAAAGATCGGCATCGGTACCTTCCGTAGCCGGCAAGCCTTCGCGTTCCACGAGGGGCTCCAACTCTGATTCTTGGGTCGACATCGTGAAGAGGGTACGTGGAGAGAAAATTCGATCTTTGCACAACAAAAGTGCACGGGAACTTGAGAGCTTGAGAGCTTGAAAACTTGAGGACTTGAGAGATGTGTGGCAAGAAGCCCACTTGAGGGGTTTATAAAGGTTTCCCAAGAGCCAAAAAATCTCCAAAAGCTAAGCTTAGCTTTTGCTTTAGCTTTTGTGTTTTTTTTTTTGGAATAAATATATATATATATATATTAATATATATATATGGATATATATATTCTCTTTTCTTAAAAAAAAAATAAAACACGTTGGAAACCTTAGAGAGGAGAGGACTTTTAAACCTTTATTAAAAAAAAAATTAAACTCCCCAAAAAAGAAAAAGAAAAAAAAAACGAAAGCACTAAAAAAAAAAACCGAATGCTTTCCTTGTGTTTTTTTTTTTCGCTTCCCTCTTGGAATAATCCGACGGTGTGCTAGCTACCGTCGATTGAAGCTGCCGTCAGGTTTACGCTTGCGCCACCACACATGTGTACCCGCCTGCGTTCCAGCCAGCGCTTGTGCGCACACGTAGGCTGCACCTACGCCTGGTCACAGGGCCACGTGGCCTGGGCGCTCGTCTTGCGTGACCTGTGCGCCGGTTTTGCGTGGCCTGGGCGCCGGCTTGGGCTGGCTACGCAAGCCTGGCCACATGCCTAGCAGGCCTGGCCGCCTGTAACTGTGAGCAGCCTCCACGCCTACGACACACACGCAACACGCACGGCCAGTACAGCAATTCTTGGCCAGCAGACACAGCAGCAACGACGCTTTCTCTCGCTCTTTCTCTCATGCGCCAAAAAGCAACGAAAAGCATTATGCTTTTTCTTCTTTTTTCTCTCTCTACAGTACAATGATTCAGACCTCTTCTTTGCCAAGCAAAAAGACCCTACTTCTTGCAAAACAATCAACCCTTCTAAGACTACCATCTCCCATCAACATGGGTGTCTTTGATGAAGAAAAAACACATACTAAACCTGAAATCTGCAGTATGCACAGAAAAAATAGCAAGCTTTTTAACACATACCGTTCTTCGACCTCTTCTTCTCTACCTACCGACTTGCTCGTTCACGAGGTATGCTCTAATACCACTGTCAAATCCCCACGGATCCCCTCGTGATCGATCTTGGTTCGAAACTCGAATCCTGCAAACAAACGAACAACAAACAACAAAGGGGGTGCAGGCCTGACTCACCTCCCAACCATGACAGCCGTGGGCGAGCCCACAGTCTTGGCTGTCCCCACCGAGCCACGAGCTGAGCTAACTAGGTTGACGTACCGACCAATCTCCTCCTCGCGACGTCCCATACCGCCACGAAGCTGCCCTCGCGGGCCTCGAGATTGCTGCCGGCCTCGGCTGCACAAAGCAGGTGCACGTCTACACTAGATCCAGGCTCCAAGACCATAGAGCTCTCACAAACTCGCGAGACTCTCTATAAAACAATAACTAACCTTGGCCACCCTTTTATAGGCTCTTGGCCGGTCATCGGGCGTCCACACTTGGCCGCTCGCCCGTCCATACTTGGGTGCCCACCCGTTAGTATTTCCCTAACTCAGCTCGTCAATCAGCCTGCCTAGTTCCAAGCTTCCCCAAGCCTCGAAACTAGTCTTGCATGCATATAGCACACGGTAGATACACACTGTGCACATGACACTATTTGGGGCTGGCCGACCAGCAGCCCTGGACTATATATAAAGAGGGGTTGCCCCCCACACCTCAAGTATTGGGGGTATTGTACCAGATCTTGTATATAAAGCAGAGTTCCTACAGCTTCTCTCTCTCTCTTCTGCGTTTTCTTTTCTCCACACAGCTCTACGTTTTTAGGCTGGTACACCACCCTCACTCTTGCTCACTCGCTTCTATGTGCATCCAATCAGCCACCCCTCTTTGTTGGATTCAACGAAGGTTGACAAAGGTGCTGCTTCCCTTGCAAAGTTGATCATTTCACAAGTGATACATGTTACCACATTGAAGGGAGAGAGGTGCGGCCGTTGGTGGAGAGGCCCATGCCAAAGTCAATGAAGGATTCCTAAGCTGCAAACCCCTTGTGTATTCTCTCTTCTTCTACTTTGTCAAGTCACGGGGAAGAGAGCTCTCTAATTATAGCAGTGAAAGCATGTAGACAAGAGACCAAGCATTGAGACGGGAGGTGGGAGATGCTGTTGAAGGGGATGAAGGAGAGAAACGTTGTATGTAATGGTTATCTTCATAGGCCACTAGAGCAGTGATCTTTAATGGGGCTGGTGCTTCTTCCCTTATCAGATGGGTGATGGATGGTAGTAATCAATGGATAATGGATGGTAGTGATCTTTTGGTGGCGGCTCCAATAGTAGCCTACGTGCACTATTTCAATTAGGTACACACGGTATGAGATGACGATATAAATGCTACGAGCATTTTGAAAATGAGACCAAAGTGGTTAGTAATGGAGATCAAGCACCTTGAACATTTGACTACGATCAACCTTAGAGAGAAAGTGGCCATGATCATCCTCTGATGACTGTAAGTTTTGGTCAATCTACTCCCTGCCATGTAAGTGCCTAACCCTAAATAGTAAATTTGCAAATGTGGTTAAGCAAATTATCTAATACATCCAGTCATATATTAGGGAGGTAAATGTAGAATCTTATGTATGTAATTTTTGGTTACATGGATTGCTACAAATGACAATGGAAATAAAAGACTATGATGAGTATGGAGATCTATTTTTAAATTGTTTTCTTTATTAATCAAGAGACGTATTCTCTTGGAACAACCATTCCGATGTAATATGTTTAGTGATCGGCCTGGGCAACTAGATACTCCCCGCCCGCGGCAACCGACTCTAAAAATACTTAAAGATCAAGGCAACTGTCTTCGTTGGGTAACCCACCACTATGGAAAGGTTTTTCATAGTAAGAAGAGGATGAAGGGGACACTTCTTGTTCTACTATGCGAGTGATTTTTCACGACAACGGTTATAAGCTCTAGACTGTTTTATGACTCGATGAGCTGAGAGATTGGAGATGGATAAAAATCAAGACGCCGAGGGTTTGAAATTATGGTTGTTCTTACGATGAATTTCTTTCTATGTGTGGAATGACTTGATTATTAGAAAATAATGTATTCATTAAGGGATAAAGAAACCTGTGTACGAGAATAAATAAATAAATCATGTTATAAGTTGTAACTTGCATCAATGAAAACAATGTGCTTAGTAACTTAGATAAACCTCGTAGATATAGTCACTGGGAAGCGGGTGGTCGGGTGGACCTGATGAGTCAAGTGTTTTCTTCTAAGAGACTAGAAACCGAAATGAGACCTTTTGACATATTGGATAGGACTCCCAATCTTGTGGAGATCGCTTATAAATCGGATCGTTCAGAAGAGGCACCAATGAGATAGCTCTCACAATGGTTGGGATTAATCTTACCGAGTGAGGTGTCTCCGTATCCCTGGTGATGGATGGACGAGTCTCTTACACCAGTTCTCAGCCATGCACAAGTAATAACCTTTAGTTCATGAATGTAGCTTAATGCTAGCATGATAGGAATCAAGATCTGCATCCAATTCAACATTGAACATATTCATGTCGTGCAATGTTATTATTGACTCTGCAAGCAAGTCTAAGGCAAGCCAAAATGAGGATAAGAGCAACATAAAAAGTAAGATGTCAAAATGCAATTCCAAGCTATAGAAAATGCCTGATCTTGCACTCACGACTCTTCTCGTGTATGTTGAGACATTGATTCCTTGTTTCCGTACCATCTTTCATGAAAGAAATGAATCCTTTTTTGTCTAAAAGCCTGGGCCTCATAGTATTTGAAGCTCACCCTTCCAAAACTAGGGGGCTGAGTCACTATTTGGTCTGGAGCAGGTGGAATGCACATGCTCTTTGGATTTCATCATCACCACCATCACATACATACGTACGTACATACATGGACCAGTTTGAATCATTCAAGCTGCATTTCCATGGCAGCTCTGCTTGAACTTTTTGCAATTTCCATGAGCAGTGCTTGGTAAGACACTACATGTTTACGAAACTGATCCCTTGGATATTTATCTCAGATTGTAGCCAAGTTGAAATTGGAATAACCTTGGAAACACAATGCGATCATTAGAGAGTGTTTATGAATGAATTCCGGACGTTTTTCTTGAAATTTCAAAAGGAAATCTATCAGGATCCGTAAATAAATAAATAATAAATCAATGTCCCTTAAAGACACGATTTAAACTGACATTCTGCATTCCATGAAAGCTTTACAAATAGGGTTTTGAGATGTGAGTGCACAGTTTTTCTGCAGATTTTCAGCAAGGGTTTCAAAATGCGAGTGCGAATGAAGCTATGTGTGTCCAGAATTTAAGTTAGGTTTCTATACAGAATGTAAAGATTAAAGGAAAAAGGAGACCGACCAGGGAAGACATATAGCGCTCGGCATCGAAAGCTTTGGTGTTGATGGCTTGCAGGGTATCCCGTCGGATGAGACTGGGCGTGGCTTGCGCGTGCTCATTGTCTTCTCCATAAAAGCTACTCAGGAGATCCCTGACGCGCTTCGCCTTGGACTCCAGATCTTCCGCCATCACTCCTCGCCTAGGACCTCTGAGCAATTCTTCATATAACGTTGTGTCTACACCATGTCCGGGCGTGCACACTTGACGATGAGCCAACGGTAGTTCAACGAGGTCCTCTCCTAAGTTGGGCTCTCTCTCTCTATGATATACCTGAGTTCAAGTCCCATCGTTGGTCGTATATGCCATCGTATTGCATTCTACCGACGTTAATGCCTCTCTCTTTATATATATACGTTAATGCCTCTCTCTCTCTCTTTTTTTATATATACGTTAATGCCTCTCTCTCTCTCTCTCTCTCTCTCTCTCTCTCTCTCTCTCTATATATATATATGATATACCCGAGTTCAAGTCCCACCGTTGGTCGTATATGCCATCGTATTGCATTCTACCGACGTTAATGCCTCTCTCTTTATATATATACGTTAATGCCTCTCTCTCTCTCTCTTTTTATATATACGTTAATGCCTCTCTCTCTCTCTCTCTCTCTCTCTCTCTCTCTCTCTCTCTCTCTCTATATATATATATATATATGATATACCCGAGTTCAAGTCCCACCGTTGGTCGTATATGCCATCGTATTGCATTCTACTGACGTTAATGCCTCTCTCTCTCTCTCTTTATATATATACGTTAATGCCTCTCTCTCTCTCTCTTTATATATATACGTTAATGCCTCTCTCTCTCTTTATATATATACGTTAATGCCTCTCTCTCTCTTTATATATATACGTTAATGCTTCTCTCTCTCTCTCTTTATATATATACGTTAATGTCTCTCTCCTCTCTCTATCTCTCTTTATATATATACGTTAATGCCTCTCTCTCTCTCTCTATATATATATACGTTAATGCCTCTCTCTCGCTATATATATAAAGAGAGAGAGCTTCAAATACTCCCTAAGTTGGGCTCTCTCTCTCTATATGATATACCCGAGTTCAAGTCCCACCGTTGGTCGTATATGCCATCGTATTGCATTCTACCGACGTTAATGCCTCTCTCTCTCTCTCTCTTTATATATATACGTTAATGCCTCTCTCTCTCTCTCTCTCTCTCTCTCTCTCTCTCTCTTTATATATATACGTTAATGCCTCTCTCTCTCTCTTTATATATATATACGTTTTAATGCCTCTCTCTCTCTCTATATATATATATACGTTAATGCCTCTCTCTCTATATATATATAAAGAGAGAGAGAGAGGCATTAACGTATATAATCTACCGACGTTAATGCCTCTCTCTCTCTCTCTTTATTTATATACGTTAATGCCTCTCTCTCTCTCTCTCTCTGTTTATATATATACGTTAATGTCTCTCTCTCTCTCTTTATATATATACGTTAATGCCTCTCTCTCTCTCTCTTTATATATATACGTTAATGCCTCTCTCTCTCTCTTTATATAAAGAGAGAGAGAGAGGCATTAACGTATATATATAAAGAGAGAGAGAGAGAGAGAGAGGCATTAACGTCGTATATATATATATAGAGAGAGAGAGAGAGGCATTAATGTCGGTA